>NC_140992.1:119091327-119275726 GCF_052327205.1 Somniosus microcephalus
GAGGAAAGAGAGAGACCGTTAAATCATAGACCCCGTGATAGTGTTGGGTCATTCCGTGTTTCCTTTTCTATATTTGCATTCGTCACAGGGAGACATTCGACTATGGTCAAGTGGAATAACTCCATTGGATCCACTGCAAGGTCTTCTTCTTCCACCGTCGGCAACGGTAGACGTGACAATCCATCAGCATTTCCATGCTGTTTAGTTCCTTTGTACTCGATGTCATATTGTGTGCCTCTAGGAAAAGGGACCATCTCTGCAGCCGTTGTGCTGTCATTATCGGTACGCCCTTCTGAGGGTTGAAAATGGAGACAAGAGGTTGATGATCAGTTAGTAGAGTAAATTTTTGACCGTGCAGGTAGTGATTGAACTTCTTCACCCCCCACACTAGGCTGAGGGCCTCTCTGTCAATCTGGGCGTAGTTACGCTCGGCAGAAGTTAACGAGCATGACGCAAAATCTATCGGCCTCTCTAAACCATCAAGGAATTTATGTGACAGTACCGCCCCAATGCCGTAGGGAGACGCATCACACGCCAGCCTGATTGGCAGTGCTGGGTTGTAGTGAGCCAATACTTCCCTTGAAGTGATTAAGTCCTTACTTTTCTGAAAAGCACGCTTACAATCATCGCTCCATTTCCATGCTACCCCCGTCGTAGCAGGGCGTTCAGCGGGTGCAGAATTGTCGACAAAATTGGCAAAAACTTATGATAGTAATTCACCAATCCGAGGAATGACCACAGTTGCGGACACATTTTCAGGTGCTGGGGCCTTAACAACCGCTTCAATTTTGTCAGGGACTTATGTAACCCCTCTTCATCAATCACGTGGCCACAATACGATATCTGTTTCTTAAAAAATTCGCACTTGGGGCGGTTGGCTCGCAGCCCATGTTCCCTAGTGAGCACCTGTTCTAGGTTGTTAAGGTGTTCACTGTCACCTTCACCTGTTACAAGGATGTCGTCCAAGTAACACTGAGTCCCCGGAATCCCTTGCAGGACTTGTTCCATCGCTCTTTGCCATATCGCCGGAGCCGATGCTACTCCGAATACCAATCAATGATACTGGTAAAGACCTTTGTGAGTGTTTATCGTGAGATACTTCCTAGAGGACTCTTCAACCTCCATCTGCAAATATGCTTGTGCTAGGTCAATTTTTGTAAAACGCTTCCCTCCAGACAGTGAGGCGAAGATGCCTTCTATCCTTGGAAGAGGATATTGTACTGTGTGAAGGACTGGGTTCACCGTCACCTTGAAATCCCCACAGATGCGAATCTTCCTTGGCTCTCCGGACTTATTGCTTAACGTTTTCTTCATGACCGGAACGATGGGTGTCGCCCACTCGCTCCAGTCGACCTTAGACAACACGCCCGCCTTCTCCAGATTCTCCAGCTCTGCCTCGACGGCTGGGCGAATTGCATATGGTACCGGTCTTGCTTTGAAAACTTGGGAACTGCATTCTCTTCTATTTTTATCGAGGCGGTTACGCCTTTAAGCGTGCTCAGTTCTTGTTGAAATACCTCTTTGGCGTTAGCTAAGATTGTTGACAATCGTCCAGGAGTGACGTCTTCATCTTTTTTACCGTCGGACCGTCATTGCATGAATGGAATGCCAATCTAAGTTTATCTTCCTGATCCATTCCTGTCCCAATAACAGTGGTCCACCATTTGGCAGTATGTAGAGATACAATTTCCGTATTTTCTTACCATTGTATTCGACAGGCACCCTTATTTTTCCTCTGGGGTATACTTTTTGCCCCGTATACGTTGTCATGACGATGGATGTCTCTCTCAAGGGTATGTGTGAAAATAGCCGCTCGTACTCTCGTCGATTCATGACGGTGAGCGCTGATCCTGTATCCAATTCCATTTTAACTTGGGACCCTGCTATCATGAGGGTGACCCAAATGGTTCGGTGATCCTCTTTTGTGATTACATTGTGAAGTTTGAGACAGCTTAGTCTCCTGTTCCCGGATTTACTATCGCTCATCTGGTCTTTGGAACTACTGTCCGTCATCTTTTGTACTTTCTTGTACGGTTCCTTAGTAGCCTTTTTGTTGTCGCTGGTCTTCTTCCCAGACCTGCAAACTCGTGCAATGTGTTCCATCTTCCTGCATTGTCTGCATATTTTGTCTTTGGACCAGCAGTCCTTCTGGTCATGGTTAGTTCTGCTGCAGCGATAACATTTTGCAAATCCCCGTGTCATTTTGTGGGTGCCGTATTCCTGTGGTTTTTGTTGAATTTCTGCAGCTCCCCTGGCTGCTGCTTCATACGATACTGCCACGCTGAAAGCCTTATCTAGCGTCAGCTCTTTCTCTGAGAGTAACCTTCTTCTGTGTTACTTCACTCAGGAGTCCACAGACAAATTTGTCCCGTAGGGTATCTGCCAGTCCTGCTCCGAACTGGCAGTGCTTTGATAGCTTGCGTAGTTCTGTAAGATACTCAGCATTGCTCTCATCTTTGTGCTGAGTTCTCCTGTGGAATTTAAATCTTTCTGTTATCAACAGCGGTGCAGGGTTTAAGTGTTCCTGTAGGACAGCAACAATTTCATTAAAAACTCTTCGCCTTCGGTATGGCTGGAGTAATCAGGTCCCGCAATAGGCCGTACGTTCTAGTGCCCATTAAGTTTAGCAATATCGATGCCTTTTTCCCCTCCGCCATTTCGTTTGCCTCGAAATATACCTCGGCTTAGAAATTGGGTTTTGGCTTAGCCAGGGCTTTAGCGCCGGAAGTTAGTGCCGGCGCTAAGTCCCCTGCGCGCGCCAAAAATTCAGTGGCGCCGCGCCCAAACGGCTGCCGGTGCTACTGAAGGGTCTTTGCGGCGGTACATCGGCGCTAACTGTCGTTTCGCGCCGCAATTCCGGCGCTGCGGCACCCGATGCGGTGCGTCAGGCTGGGGGCGTGCAGGCCTCCTCCTCCCGTTAAGGAGGAGCTGCCTGCACCCGGCCGCGGCCCGCACAAATCAGCTTAAAAATGAGCCCGGCACCTCGGACAAGTGCCGGGCTTGCATCTGTTCCGGGGGGGTGGGGGAGAAGTCCGGGGAGGGAGCTGCGGGCAGGCGGCCGGCGGGAAAGTGGCCGGCTGCCGCGGGGCCTTTAATGCGCCGGCGCAAACTGGAGTAAGGCACCTCTGCCAGAACGTTGCTTGCGGCTGCCACGGGCGAGGCGGCCGCAACTCAATTTCGGAGTTCGGGCGGGTTACCACGGCAACCGGGACGCTGCGCACACCGATGACGTCATCGGTGCCGGCGCAGCGCTACCGGTGCAACGCCGATTTAGGGCCCCAGGGAATTTTTAAACTGGCCATAACTCTGGCGCTAGTCCCCCTAGCGCCTCAAAAGCGGCGCTAAGGCTAGTGAATTTCTAGGCCTTCGACTCTTTCCACATACGTGGTCCAGTCCTCTATTGTATTATCAAAAGCAGTGATACAGCCAGTCTTCGGCATCTTGCAAATCTAAAATGGCGCCTCCCACGCTTTGCCTTCTTCCCCGATTTAACAAAATGGCGCCTCCCGCGCTTTGCCTTCTCCCCCGCTGTTGTTAGCGCTGCTTTCCACGGTTTCTTGCGCGTTTAATATTGATTTTTTTTCTTTTATTATTTTCCCGTCGTGGAGCGGACCCTCTGGGACACTTCCCTCCCTCTTCTTAGGTCCAAACGCTGCCCGGCTTCGAAGCACCGGCCGCGCCCTGTGTGCTCCACCCTCTCTCTCTCTCTTTGCTTCCCGACTCGCTGCCCGGCCCTGTTGAAAAGCACCTGATCGAGCTCTAGCCCGCCGCAGCCCAGGAAAGATCAGTGCACTACCTGCCACCAGCCCATTAGCTGGGAACCCACAGACCGAGGAACCAAGCCTGGCTCTGGACAGTCTCTCCTGCAAGTTTTTAATCCGACTATTTGGAGGGCGGTTGCCCGCGGTCGACGCCCGTTTCTCGAGTTTCTATGGATTTTTTTTTCTTTTTTCTTTCTTCTGGCTTCGACCTTCGATAACGTCGTTTGAGGTGCTGCCGAGTTGCAGGTAAGTTCGTTCCTTACTCGTCGCCAGTGTTACGTCCGTGAATAATTGAGACACGGACAGCAGGAGTGAACAAAATAAGTCTTTACTGGTGGAAGTCAATAGTGAAACTATAAAAACAGAGGCTCACTAGCGCCTTTTATACAGGGGTGGTCACTGCCGGTACTGCAGTCTGAGACCAGTTATTCTCTTAAAGGTACATACACAACAGAGGGGTAGAGAGAGGGAGGCGGGAGTGAGAGAGGGGGGTAGAGAGAGAGGGAGTGGGGCAGAGAGAGGGAGGGGGAGAGAGAGGGAGGGATGGGGAGAGAGAGAGAGGGAGGGGGGAGAGAGAGAGAACTCCGGTGGAGAGGGGGGAGATAGAGCTGGGGGTGGGCGGGAGAGCTCGGGGTGTGGGGAGAGAGAGCTCGGGGTGGGGGAAGAGAGAGAACTCCGGGGGAGAGGGGGGAGAGAGAACTCGGCGGTGGGGGGGAGATAAAGCTGGGGGTGGGCAGGAGAGCTCGGGGTGGGGGGAGAGAGAGCTGGGGGTGGGGGGTGAGAGAGCTCGGGGGGGGGAGGGGGAGAGGGAGAACTCCGGGGGTGAGGTGGGGGCGAGAGAGAGCTCGGAGGGGGAGAGAGAGCTTGGGATGGGGGGAGACAGACAACTCCGTAGGAGAGGTGGGAGAGAGAGCTGGGGGTGGGGGGGAGAGAGAGCTCGGAGGGGGGAGAGAGAGCTCGGAGGGGGCAGGGAGGGAGCTCGGAGGAGGGAAAGAGAGCTCGGGGAGGGGGAGGGAGAACTCGGGGTGGGGAAGAGAGAGCTATAGGAGGGGGAGAGAGAGCGTGGGGAGAGAGGGAGATGGGGTGGGGGGAGAGAGCTCGGGCTGGAGGGAGAGAGAGAGCTCGGGGCTGGAGGGAGAGAGAGAGCTCGGGGCAGGGGGAGAGAGAGAGCTCGGGGCGGGGGGAGAGAGAGCTCGGGGTGGGGGGGGAGAGAGCTCGGGGCGTGGGGAGAGAGAGCTCAGCTCGGGGCGTGGGGAGAGAGAGCTCGGGGGCGGGGGGGCGAGAGAGCTTGGGGTGGGGGAGAGAGAGCTCAGGGTGGGGGGGGAGAGAGCTCGGGGTGGGGGGAGAGAGAGCTCGGGGTGGGAGGAAAGAGAGAGCTCGTAGTGGGGGAGAGAGAGCTCGGGACAGGGGGAGAGAGAGCTCGGGATGGGGAGAGATAGCTCGGGGTGGGGGAGAGAGAGCTCGGGGTGGGGGAGAGAGAGCTCAGGGAGCGGGGAGAGAGAGTTTGGGGTGGGGGAGAGAGCTCGGGGTGGAGGAAAGAGAGAGCTCGTAGTGGGGGAGAGAGAGCTCGGAACAGGGGGAGAGAGAGCTCGGGATGGGGGAGAGATAGCTCGGGGTGGGGCGAGAGAGAGCTCGGGGTTGGGGAGAGAGCTCGGTGTGGGGCGAGAGAGAGCTTGGGGCGGGGGAAGAGAGAGCTCGGGGCGGGGGAGAGAGAGCTCGGGGCGGGGGAGAGAGAGCTCGGGGCGGGGGAAGAGAGAGCTCGGGGCGGGGGAGAGAGAGCTCGGGGCGGGGGAGAGAGAGCTCGGGGCGGGGGAAGAGAGAGGCTCGGGGCGGGGGGAGAGAGAGCTCGGGGCGGGGGAAGAGAGAGCTCGGGGTGGGGGGAGAGAGAGCTCGGGAAGGGGGAGAGAGAGTTTGGGGTGGGGGAGAGAGCTCGGGGTGGGAGGAAAGAGAGAGCTCGTAGTGGGGGAGAGAGAGCTCGGGATGGGGGAGAGGTAGCTCGGGGCGGGGGGGAGAGAGAGCTCGGGGTGGGGGAGAGAGCTCGGTGTGGGGCGAGAGAGAGATCTCCGGGGGGGAGAGACCTCAGGGCGGGGGGAGAGAGAGCTCGGGGGCGGTGAGAGAGAGCTCGGGGTGGGGGGAGAGATAGCTCGGGGAGGCGGGGAGAGAGCTCGGGGTGGGAGAAAAGAGAGAGTTCGGGGTGGGGGAGAGAGAGCTTGGGGTGGGGGGGAGAGAAAGCTCGGGGGTGGCGGGAGAGAGAGCTCGGGATGGGGGAGAGAGCTCGGGGTGGGAGGAAAGAGAGAGCTCGGGGTGGGGGAGAGAGGGAGCTCGGGGTGGGGGAGAGAGCTCGGGGTGGGGCGAGAGAGAGATCTCCAGGGGAGAGAGAGCTCGGGGTGGGGAGAGAGAGAGCTCGGGGTGGGGGAGAGAGCTCGGGGTGGGGCGAGAGAGAGAACTCCGGGGGAGAGAGAGCTCGGGGTTGGGGAGAGAGCTCGGGGTGGGGCGAGAGGGAGAATTCCGGGGGAGATAAAGCTCGGTACGGGGGGGAGAGAGAGCTCGGGGCGGGGGGGAGAGAGAACTCGGGGCGGGGGGAGAGAGAGCTGGGGCGGGGGGAGAAAGAGCTCGGGGCGGGGGCAGTGAGAGAGCTCGGGGCGGGGGGATAGAGAGCTCGGGACGGGGGAGAGAGAGCTCGGGGCGGGGGGAGAGAGAGCTCGGGGAGGGGGGAGGAGAGAGCTCGGGGCAGGGGGAGAGAGAGCTTGGGGTGGGAGGAGAGAGCTCGGGGTGGGGAGGAAATAGAGAGCTCAGGGTGGGGGAGAGAGAGCTCGGGGCAGGGGGAGAGAGAGCTCGGGGCGGGGGAGAGAGCTCGTGGTGGGGGCGAGAGAGAGAACTGCCGGGGGGAGAGAGCTCGGGGCGGGGGGAGGGAGAGCTCGGGCGGGGGAAGAGAGAGCTCGGGGGCGGTGAGAGAGAGCGTCGGGTTGGGGGGGAGAGAGAGAACTCCAGGGAGAGAGAGAGCTCGGGGTGGGGAGAGAGCTTGGGGTGGGGGAGAGAGAGAGCTCGGGGCAGGGGGAGAGAGAGCTCGGGGCAGGGGGAGAGAGCTCGTGGTGGGGCGAGAGAGAGAGACTCCCGGGGGGGAGAGAGCTCGGGGGCGGGGGGGAGAGAGGGCTCGGGGTTGGGGGGGAAGAGAGAGAACTCCGAGGGAGAGAGCTCGGGGCGGGGAGAGAGAGCTCGGGGGCGGTGAGAGTGAGAGCTCGGGTGGGGAGGGAGAGATAGAGAACTCCGAGGGAGAGGGGGGACGGTGACGTGAGAGCACGAGGGCTGACTGACTTGACCAGTGCACCCTGCACTGATCGCCTCGCTCCTCCACTCTGCCTCCGCCCGGGTCCCCAGCATCGCGATCCACGAGTTGGGGTGTGTGCGAAGAGAGCACTGGGGTGACACAGTCTCTGCCAACAGTTCTTTAATAATAAATTTGAACCACTCTGTAAAGCAGTTTCACCATTTGTGAATAAAATGGGTGGGAAGAGCCATCATTGTCAAACCGGTTGGGTTGGAAACACTCATTCTTGACGCACAGCACCGGGATGAGAAGGCGAGCAGCCTCTCCCCAGAAGCAACAAGGAATTGAAAAGACACACCTTTCCAACAGGTTCATCATTATCTCATTGTAGAAATTGGGGAAATGCAACAAATAAAGAAAGATTTGCATTTATAAAGCGCCTCTCACGACCACCAGACACCTCAAAGCTGTTTACAGTCAATGAAGTACTTTTGAAGTATAGTCACTGTTGTAATGTGGGAAACGTGGCAGCCAATTTGCGCACAGCAAGCTCCCACAAACAGCAATGTGATAATGACCAGATAATCTGTTTTTGTTATGTTGGTTGAGGGATAAATGGATTTATCTATAATAATTTTCACATGGCTGGATCAAACAAAGCTAAATTTTTCAGTAAAATGATATGTCATTTGAAGAGGCTCCAGCCACAGTCAGTAGTCGTTTGTTTTCACTGTGGCTTTGGTAGGATATGTGACATGATGTGTTCATGTGCAGAGAGGCTTTCTGTAACCGTTCATTTTCCTGCTACCAGTTATAAAGCAAAAGATCGCACTGGCCCTGAAATGTTCAGATTTGATGTAATTTGGATTGTTAAGTAAAAAACCAAAATGTGCCAACATGGGGAACTTCAAGTTTTCTAGTTGGTTGAAGTCTCTGTTCCACAAGTGGGCTGAATCTAATAATTCAGGTCAGGCAGCTTCTATGGAGCAAGGAAAAAAGTCACTGTTTCAGGTTAACATTCTGTGCGAGCTGGAAGGCACTACAGATAAACAGCATAAAAGAAACAGGGCAAAGGAAAGGGGGTAGGGATGGATCACATGTAGAAGAAATGAAAAGGATGACCGATAAAGTGATGAAGCGGAGAACATAATCTTAAATTTTAGCCTTCCCATTTAGGAAGGAAATCAGGAAGCACTTTTCTTACCACATTCTCACTCCCATCTCGGTCCAGTTATGAGTGGGAACAGGGTGGAAGCACACACAACATCGGAGTGCAGAACTTACCCCCCTGCTGTCAGTATGCCCACTGTCATAGTGAGTGGGGCCTTTAGATAGGCAGCCAAGGTTCCCACTGAAAACAGGTGGGAGCCTTGTTGTGTCTGTGTATAATAAGGCACAGACTGCAGGAGAACGGTACAACAGGTGTTTACTCAACGTGGCTCACACTGGAACTGATCTGTATCGATTACTACTCAGTACTATATACAGGTGTGGTCACTGCCGGTACTGCAGTATACATGAACTGTAAAAGATAGTTCCCCCCTTAAAGGTATATACATTACAATTCCTCCCCTTTTAGATTAACAGTACCATAACACTCATTTAACAATTAAATATCAAACTAATTACAATTAACACTTTTAACATGCAACATTAGCTGAAAATAGTCTATTTATATATTCAGTCTTTGGGGAGGCTTCCTGATCCTTTCTGGATAGCGCCTTTCCCGAGTGTCTTGCTCTTGGTGCGGAGGCCTTTAGATAGGCAGCCAAGGTTCCCACTGAAAACAGGTGGGAGCCTCACTATACAATGCAAATCCTGGTCTTATGATAGCAATAGGACCCACTGCAATTTTCAAATAGCAATGGGCAGAACACAGTCTACATGGGCTCTGCACATACACATTTGCTCAGACTGAACAATCTGAATTGGTGCTTGCACAGGGTCACAGAGGGTGTGTGATAGGGAAAATCTGATGAAGTGGTAAGTGGCCTCAACAGGAAAAACCCTATTACCACACTCCCTACTGCACAAAGGTAACAGGTAGGAGCACAATTAACACTGAAAAGTGTTTACAGGTGGCAGGACATAAAGATTTTAATTATCTATATATATAAATCGGTCGATCTGTCTGTCCTTCTGTCTGTCCTTCTGTCTGTCTGTCCTTCTGTCTGTCTGTCCTTCTGTCTGTCCTTCTGTCTGTCTGTCCTCACGTGTGCGTCTGTCGGGCTATGCGCTCGAAAGTTACAGGGCGTACCTACGCGTGCGTTATGTCAAAAGAAAGCTTACCTTTCCAAAACGGTCTTAAGCGTATTTAAGTTTCGGCCAGGCTAAAATCGCGCCCGCGGTATCCGAAAAACCTTCAACATTCCGCTCATTAGCATCTCATTATCCGCTCATTAGCGACAGAGTGACCTCGAGGTCGACCAATCGTACGCCGGGTTGCTGCCGCGTGCGGCCGGGCCCTCCTACGTTCGAGTGACGGGACAATTGACCAATCCTACACTTTGGTCACCTGACGGTCGACCAATCGGTGCGTGTGTGGGCGGGCCTTATCGTTCTGAACCGAGGTGAGTAGCCGCCATCTTGCTTCCATTCTTTTTCCTGCTTTCTGCGACTTTCTTTTCAAATATACATTTCCAGCAAAATAAAATTGAATTTATTAAATTGTTTTAAAAAAAACTTCATTCATTTGTAAATATTTTCTCTAACCTGAAGATTCTTTTTCTTACCTTTCCCCGTTTTTGTTAGGCCTGAAAGCCTGGGTGTTTCTTGCCCAGCCAGGCCCGACCTAGGTAATTCTCCCACGGCTTCTGCTAAGCTCCTCACCCCCCCCCGTGTCACGTTACCCGGGGCAACGGCGTCAGCCACGAGGGTCAGGGTGCGCGCGCAGCAGGAGCAGCTGAGACGTGGCGTCTCTCTCTGTTCCGCGCTCGGCTCGGGCGGGGGGGGCGGGGCTCTCGGGAGTGCGGATCTCGGCCGGGGCTTGGTGAGCGGGAAGGGTTACCCCGGCAACCGGGCCCGCCGGCCGTCTCTCACAGACGCAATCGGCGGACTTCAAGCCGGCTCGGCCGGGGGGGCGGGGCTCAGAGAGCGGTGCTCTCGGGAGTGCGGGGCGGGGCGGGTGGGGCTCGGAGAGTGGGGCTCTCGGGACTGCGGGGCGGGCGGGGCTCGGAGAGCGGGGCTCTCGGGAGTGGAGTGCGGGGCGGGGCGACGCGGCCGGTGCTCGGGAGGACGGGGGCTCGGAAGGGGGGGAAGGGTTACCCCGGCAACCGGGCGTGGCCGTCTCTCAGCCTCAAGCCGGCTCACGCCTGTTCTCGGGGCTTGGCTCCATTTGCGGCCGCGGGCCACTCGCCCTCTCTCTCTCCTTCCCTCTGTCTCTCTCCCCCCCTCCTCACCCCTCTCCTCTCCCCCCTCCTCCCCTCCCCGCCCTCCGCCCTCCCCTCCCCGCCCTCCTCCCCTCCCTCCCCCCCCTCCCCGCCCTCCCTCCCCGCCCTCCCACCCCTCCCCGCCCTGACCTCCTCCCCCCCCCTCCCCTCCCCCCCTCCCCCACCCTCCCCCCCGCCCTCCCCCCTCCCCGCCCTCTCTTCCCCCCATTCGCTCTCTCTCTTCCCCCCAGTCGCTCTCTCTCTTCCCCCCAGTCGCTCTCTCTCTCTCTTCCAACAACATGCCCTCAAAAGACCCTCGGCACCGCCGGGCACTTCAGCTAGTCTATATATATAAATCGGTCGATCTGTCTGTCCTTCTGTCTGTCTGTCCTTCTGTCTGTCCTTCTGTCTGTCTGTCTGTCATCACGTGTGCGTCTGTCTGGTATGCGCTCGAAAGTTACAGGGCGTACCTACGCGTGCGTTATGTCGAAAGAAAGCTTACCTTTCCAAAACGGTCTTAAGCGTATTTACATTTCGGCCGGGCAAAAATCGCGCCCGCGGTATCTGAAAAACCTTCAACATTCCGCTCATTAGCAACTCATTATCCGCTCATTAGCGACAGAGAGACCTCGAGGTCTTATCGTTCTGAACCGAGGTGAGTAGCCGTCATCTTGCTTCCATTCTTTTTCCTGCTTTCTGCGTCTTTCTTTTCAAATATACATTTCCAGCAAAATAAAATTGAATTTATTAAATTGTTTAAAAAAAAACTTCATTCATTTGTAAATATTTTCTCTAACCTGAAGATTCTTTTTCCTACCTTTCCCCGTTTTTGTTAGGCCTGAAAGCCTGGGTGTTTCTTGCCCAGCCAGGCCCGACCTAGGTAATTCTCCCACGGCTTCTGCTAAGCTCCTCACCCCCCCCTGTGTCACGTTACCCGGGGCAACGGCGTCAGCCACGAGGGTCAGGGTGCGCGCGCAGCAGGAGCAGCTGAGACGCGGTGTCTCTCTCTGTTCCGCGCTCGGCTTGGGCGGGGGGGGCGGGGCTCTCGGGAGTGCGGATCTCGGCCGGGGCTTGGTGAGCGGGAAGGGTTACCCCGGCAACCGGGCCCGCCGGCCGTCTCTCACAGACGCAATCGGCGGACTTCAAGCCGACTCGGCCGGGGGGTGGGGCTCGGAGAGCGGGGCTCTCGGGACTGCGGGGCGGGCGGGGCTCGGAGAGCGGGGCTCTCGGGAGTGGAGTGCGGGGTGGGCCGGTGCGGCCGGTGCTCGGGAGGATGGGGGCTTGGAAGGGGGGGGAAGGGTTACCCCGGCAACCGGGCGTGGCCGTCTCTCAGCCTCAAGCCGGCTCGCGCCTGTTCTCGGGGTTGGCTCCATTTGCGGCCACAGGCCACTCGCTCTCTCTCTCTCCTTCCCTCTGTCTCTCTCCCCCCCCTCCTCACCCCCCTCCTCTCCCCCCTCCTCTCCCCCCCCTCCTCTCCCCCCCTCCTCCCCACCCCCCGTCCCCGCCCTCCTCCCCGCCCCCCTCCCCGCCCTCCCTCCCCGCCCATCATCAGATATTCACAAATCATAGTGATGCCATCAGGGGTCTGCTGGCACAATCTCCTTTGGAAAGAGGGGCTACCCCTCTCTGCAGATGATGGTTTCACCTTGTGTATTCCTCACTTCTTCACTGTCTAACTCTGGATGTCTCTGGGCTCGGGACACTTAGATTGAGTGAGGATGCGTGCTAACATTTGCTGGCATTGCTAGATGCTGAGGGAGCAGTAAGGGGACCTGTGCTGTCTCCTGGTCATTGATGGTAAGCAATTCCAGCACTTTGGTAGTGTGTGAGGGGAAGTCACTGCAAGTGGCAGACATGCTTAATAGAGTTTTGCCGACTCAGCTTACTTTGCCTCACCCAGTTAGTTCTTCACTGTTCACCACATCTGGAGGAGAAAAGAGGAAGAGAGGTTAGAATTGTTTCCTAGTGAGTAGAACTGACTGGTCAATTTCAGTCGTGGCGTGACGGTTTCATGTTGTGGTTCATTGACAATTAATGAAGGGGACAATAACAGGAGAAGGAAAATGATTTCAGCTGACACATGGCCCCCTACTTCCCCATCTATTACACCTCTCAATGGCCAAGTTCTTTCTTTCTAGACTTCCTTAACAACACTTTAGATAGTGTATCTGGTGCCATGTAGAGGAAGGGTGCAGCTTCATGCCCATAATTCTACAGGGAGAGATCATTGGGGAGGAAACGAATTCAAACATTTGCTTACAATCCTGTGAGTGTCTTCCGGCGATACCTTGATCCTCTACAAACTGGGTTTCTTGGCCGAGAATGGTCTATAGCTAAGGAGCATTCACAGAGATTGAAGAAGAAACAAGTTTAACTATGGTGAAAATGAGCATGATGGTTTACATTTTACTCTGTCCATTATACTACAGGTAAATCCAGATTTGGAAAGATTTTGGATCCATGTGCTTGCTGACGGCTGCAGGTTAGCACTGCTATGGAAATACGGTGGCATCTACCTGGATACCGACATAATTTCAATGAAGCCTTTGCCATTTGCCACTTTTACTTCTGTACAATCATCAGGATATTTCAGTAATGGAGCAATGGGATTTCATTACAGTCACCATCATTTTATGTGGGATTGCTTGGAAGATTTTGTGGCCCATTATGTTGGACACCTTTGGGGTCATCAAGGCCCTGAACTGATAACCCGTGTTCTGAAGCGATGGTGCAAGTCTAATAACCTAGTCTCCTTCGCTGGAAAGGAATGCAATGGCATCTCTTTCTGGATCTCAAGGCGGTTCTATCCAATCCCATATCAAAACTGGGAAAATTACTATGCTCCCTGGAAAAAGGAGAATATCGAGAGCTTCTTCTCAGGTACATATGGAGCACATGTCTGGAACTATATGAATTCCAGCAAGAAAAGAAAAGTAATTGCTGGAAGTGGCTCATTAATGGAATATCTCTTTCAGATGTATTGTCCAACTACATACAGAAATTTAATTCAATCTAGAAATAGTTATCAGTCACTTAGTGGTTAAGATTTTGGGGGCCATTGAGGACGGATTGCCCAAAATGGGGTGGGTGGGCGGGGCATAATGTGGGATAGAACCTGGAAATTTCACCCATTACACCTTCATTAGGCCCAACAGAACTCTCACCAGCTGGGAGCTGGACTGAGTTTTGCTCTAAAACTAGTAAAGGCTCCAAGACAGCACGAAAATGGCCATTTGCCTCCTTAGGAGCATTTCAAAATCTCCACAGCATGTTTTTGGGGTTCTGTTGTATTGTGAACTATATCTTCTGGAGTTGGGTTTTTAAGGCATATTTTTGGCGTTCTGTTACTTTGTAAAGTATCAATCTTATCTGGGAATGTTTGATGCTAATCTAATACCGAGAGCCAAAAATGGAAACATGTTTTAATCCCAAATACAGCTTCCTTTATGTGTATGAGAACAAAGCTCATGAGAAAATTTCTGGCAAATTATTAAAATTATATACAATATAAAATAGGAAATAAACACAACCTTATTTGAGTAAAAGCCCATTAAGCACAATGGCAATCTCTAAGCCATTCACTATAATAACTGGTTTCCTAACCAACTGCTCTTACAATCAGGACACACTTTGCTTCACTTGCTGGCATTTTAGTTTAGCGACAAATACCAAGTACTGCTGCTGAGAGGAGTGCACCTTGACAATAAGAGCAATTGATTCGTGTACCTGCTGGCTGCTGCTCCACAGTCAATTTAGTGGAGAGAAGGAAAGCACCAGCTCTTTACACACGCTCTTGATTAAAGTGAAGATGTGGTGACGGGACACCTTCAGGAGCATCAGGGAGCGGGATTTGGGGGCATTTAGTCATCCTGGAATTTTACTGCTCTGCGGTTCACTAGGTTCCGTTGTTATTTTAGTGCTTTTTGTCAAATCACCAAGGTTGAACGTTTCTGTATCTGGAAGAACAACAAAATATATCATCATCTGGGCTTGTTGTGATGACACAGGAAGGAATTCCCAATCACACATTCAGGAAGGTGCCCATGATAGAGATTCAGTAACCAAGGCTACGTAATTCAAGCTAGGATTTAGTAGAATAAAAATAAAAGAAATCCTGATTAAATGAAACTATGTTTCCAAGGCAAGGACAGGGACAATATCAATGACAACAAAGAGGCTGATTAAACAAAGATAACAGTGATAACATTGACAGAAAAGGATGAAAGAGCAAATCAGAGTCTTAATGCTTCATTGAAACCATTTCCAGGTTTTAATGCAACAGTGAGTGAGTGCAGTTGGGTTACAGTCAATGTTGTCGCTAAGCTGCGCGGCCGTGCCGTGGTCTGGAGGTCCTGCGCAGGCCGCTCACCAGCGTGAAAATTTCAATGGGCTGCGCAGGAAGTTAACGGGACCGCGCATGAAAAAAATAGATGGAACATTGGCTCCAGTCCTGTGTCTATTCACTTTCGAATAACAGAAACCAAATCCAAACAGCTAAGTCAGAAAATCTTTTAGTTCTAATTCACAATTCTGCTGAGGTACAATATTTCTGGAGATGAAGGAACTGGAATAATTCTATTATCCGGTAAAGATACCTGACAGATAATGTATATCATGTTCATGAATTTGACACAATTACTTTTGGATGGCCTTTGCCTGTAGATTGAGTATAAACATTCAGACTGTAGATAATGTGGTGAGGTAGAAATTACTGCTGGTGAAAGTGGGGGAAACTGTTTGAAAAGGCACTGGAACTGTGCAGAAATAATAAATAAAGGGCTAGATTTTCAGTCGCTTGCGCCAGCAGTTAGCGCCTTAAGAGAAGTGTTTTTCGGGCGCTATGCGTGTAGCGCCCGGGCGCAGCGCAGTTTGCGCCCCGCCCCAAATTAAGTTGCCCGTTAGCGCCGGCGCAAAGTTTAGCGCCCGCCCGGATGCGCGCGCAGAAAATGACGTCACATCCTCGTGCAATGCCCTTTGTGCGCCCCGATTCCAAACTTCAGTCGGACCGCCCCATTGTGCGGCTGGCGGCCGGAGCGTTTGGAAAAAGGAACGCAACACAACCAGCGCGGGCCCCGGGGGGCGCAAATTAAAGGGGACGTACTCTCCAGTATAAAGGCCAGCCTTTTTTCAGAAAACACTCTTGTGCAACGCATTTCTGGAGACACAACAAGGAGGATAGCTAACTGGTTTCAAGCAGCAAGAGCCAGGTATTTTTGGACTCAGGCCAGAGCGCTGCAAGTGGCCTTTTGGAAATTAGAGTGTTTGCCAGGATTTGATGGGGGTTGCATGGGGTGCCAACGCGGAGCTGCAGCTCCATGTCCGTAGGGCTCGCAGACGCATTGTGAGAGGGGCAGCCCTGGCTAGAGGCAGAGGGGGCTACAGGCGTCGGCCACGTAGGCCTTACCCAGTCAGGCTATACCGCCAGCAGCGCTCCTACCTAAACATGAGTGCCGCGCGATGTGTTAAAAGGCTCCGATTCCGAAAGGAGGTGATTGCAGAGATCTGCCACCTGCTTCGCCGAGATCTGCAGCCAAAGCTCAGGTGCAGGACGTCTCTGTCGGTGGAAGTGAAGGTGACGGTGGCATTGAACTTCTATGCCACCGGCTCCTTCCAATACGCTGCTGGGAACATAGCAAACATCTCCCAGTACGGCGCGCATCGCTGCATCCGCCAGGTGACCGAAGCACTGTTCAGAAGGAGAAGCCAATTCATCTCCTTCCCCATGGCCCTGGAGAGCCAGCATCAGCGCGCATTGGGATTTTCCAGACTCGGGGAATTCCCCTTGGTGCAGGGCACCATTGACTGTACGCATGTGGCTTTGCGGGCCCCTCTGGAGCATGGCGAGCAGTATCACAACAGGAAGGGCTACCATTCTCTGAATGTGCAGCTGGTCTGTGACCACAAGCAGCGCATCATGGCAGTCAATGCCAGCTTCCCAGGCAGCAGCCACGATGCCTTTATCCTGCGGCAGAGTACTGTGCATGACATGTTCCAGGCACAGCCTCCCCCAAGAGGATGGCTACTCGGGGACAAAAGCTATCCTTTGTGCACCTGGCTCATGACCCCGCTCCGCGCGCCCAGGACCGCTGCTGAAGAGGCCTACAACGAGAGCCATCAAACCACCCGCAACATCATCGAGCTAACTATTGGGGTCTTCAAGCAGCGGTTCCGCTGCCTTGATCGCTCCGGAGGAGCTCTCCAGTATTCGCCGGACCGGGTCTCCCAATTTGTGGTGGTTTGCTGCATGCTACACAACCTGGCTATCCGCAGGACTCAGGCACTGCCACCTGACGTTGGACCAGCACCTCAGGAGGAGGAGCAGGAGGAGCATGAGGAGGAGGAGGAGCAGGAGTACGTTCCCAGGAGGGAGCGACCAGGGCCAAGGGCCGCACGATGCCACCTTATTACACGGTACTTCTAAGCCCCCTGTCAGGGAATGGCCAGGGGCCATGAGGGAAGATGAATGCAGCCGCTCCGCAAGCCCTCAGCCGGCGAAGCCAACAAACACTAAGAAGAACAACCATGGAGACTGCATGAATAAAGATAATTTTTTATTACACAAAAATGAAAAGCCCTTCCCACATGAATCCCGAAAAACAATAAACGGGCCCCACAAAAAGCCCAACAAATGACTCACTCCCACAAACTGGGGAGGAGTCACTCCACCTTTCTTCAAACCGGGCCTCAACGTCGGCCTAACGCAAAAAATAAGCCCTCCAACAACACAACCATGGGCAAAATAAAGATGGCCACCGCTATATAAAAGGAAAGCTGCCCACACCCTCTACTGAGTGGCCTGCGAGGGCGAGACCTTGCCCAGCCTTTTGCCTCCCCTGCCCGGCCTGCTGCTCCTTCGCAAGCTCTGCCCAGTGGCTGCTGCGAGGCTGGGGGAAGGTGCCTGAGGCTCAGGTGCCCTTCCGCCAGATGCCGCTGGGGGGCGGCCTACACGGCGTTTGGGCCTCGAGGGGCCGTCTGCTGAGCGGCGCACCTGAGCCTGGCCACCATCAGCTGCAGCCGCTTGCCCTTGACGCCCCAGTGGGGGAATGGCAGCGACGGATGGCGCAATGTGGGCCAGCTGGCGTGTGGGATGCGCTGGCTGGTGCTGTGGCGCGGTGGCACTCGGCCGGGCCCGCACTGCAGGATCCGCAACAATCAGCCGAGGGGCGGCTTGCTGGGATGGTCCAGCGCGGCGGCTGCCCTGGCGATGCCTGCCTGAGACAGCGTGTGTGGCAGCAGTGAGTGCCCCTGTGGTCCTGGTGTGTGCGCGCATCACAGCCGCCAGGGACTTGACGGCATCAGTCAGCATGCGGCCACTCGCGGCAGTTGCTGCCCCGAACTCGCGCACACTGGTCGCCAGCGACTCGATGGCCTCAGGCATGCGCCCCACCACGCTCATGAGCTCCGTGTGGCGCCGGTCCGAATCCTCAGCCATCTTATCCAGCTTCCGCACCTCCTCCGAGGTGAAGGTGTCTGGACTGGAGTCGCGACTCTCCCGCTGGGGAGGAGGGGGCCGAACTAGGGGACCCTTGCCGCGTTGGTGGCGGCGAGTGTGCCGAACAGCAGCACTCCCCTCTGATCATTCCCCCCTTTGGGGGGAAGGCCGCGGGCCACGCGCACGGCTCCTGGGTGGCTGGACGCCACTGGTCCCAGAAGCTGCATTGCCCTGCGACAGTTCCTCCAGGCACTCGTCCAGTGAGGAGGTGTCAAGCATTTCCTCCTCTCCTGCGGGACGTGACTGTTCCCCCGAAGGTCCGGCTTGCTCCTCCTCCTCCTCCTGGTCGGAGGTGCTGTCACTGGCAGCTTCAGGGTCCTGGTCATCACCAGCTGAAAGCAGGAATGCACAAGAGTAGCTTCAGAGTGAGGAGACGGCGTCAGCGAGGGAGTTAGGACTGGTGGCATTCAGCGCATTGGTGGGACAGTGGCAAAGGAGGTAGCTCGGATGGGCCAGTGCGACGCGAGAGGGCCAAAAGGCGAGGTCCTTACCATTGCCGGGCAGTGGAGGGTCGGATACTCCGCACGCTGTGGGGACAATCACACGGGCTCCCATGAGCACACACACGCGCTCCTCCAGCCGAGTGAGCTTCTGCAGCTTGGCGCGGCCACCCCTGGCACGCGCCTGGCGATTAACCGCTACTTTAGCCTGCAAGAGAAAGGACGGGCTGTAAGTGCGCAGTGAAGCCCTGATGTAGTGTGCACTGCCTCCCATGGTGGAATAGCTTGGACAGAGTGAAGCCCTGATGTAGTGTGCACTGCCTCCCATGGTGGAATAGCGTGGACAGAGTGAAGCCCTGATGTAGTGTGCACTGCCTCCCATGGTGGAATAGCGTGGACAGAGTGAAGCCCTGATGTAGTGTGCACTGCCTCCCATGGTGGAACAGCTTGGACAAAGTGTAGAGTGCCGAATGGCCATGTGATGCTCATGACTGTCCCAATGCTGCTGGCTGAGGGCTGGCCAATAGGACTTTCAGCTCCCTTTGCCCATCATGTCAGGTGTACATGCAAGAATGAGGAGGAGACTGGAAAGGCTACTCACCTTCACAATCCTGGTCAGATCGTTGTATTTTTTACGACATTGTTTGTGGGTCCTGGGGGCATCGCCGGTGAACGTCACCCTCTGGGCGATCTGCTTCCAGGCTTTGGTGTAGTCGTAGTGGGTTGGATTCCTCCCACTCTCTGGGAACAAGATCTTGCGCCTCACCTCCAGAGCTGTGACCATTATGTCCAGATCACCCTCTGAGAAGTGCAGGGCACGCTGACGGGCCTTCTCTGGCGTTGCCATGACTCCCTGGGGCTGAGCAGCAGTGTTGAGGCCTCTTTGCAAGGCTGCAGTGTGCAGGGCGTGGCAGCAGACCAATTCGTCCCTTCCCCCTTTAAGAGCTGGTCGGCGCCACGGGGCCTGCTGTCAGTCCAAAAATGACCGCACCCGCGCTGCGCCCCGCCTGGGCGCTATCCCTCTGGACCGCCGGCTTAGCGCCTAAAGATAGGAGTGGAACGCCTCTTTTAGCGCTCCACCAACCTCTTAGGGCGAAGCCACTGAATTTCCGGCAACGGGGCGCTACTTTGGGGCGGGCGCTAACTTCGGGCGGGCGCTAAGGTTAGCGCCCCAAAACTGTCTATACTGAAAATCTAGCCCAAAGTCTTTATTGATACCTATCAGTTGTCATCGCTTCTTAACATCTCTCATTACCAAGAGTTAAATGGCGCTACACAAATGCTGCCCTTTAATCATGAAGAATGGTGTCTTAATTAATGTTAATTGAATTGGTTTTTATTGGGCAACTTGAAACAAAGTAATTAGTGCATCTGCTAATAACACAAGACATGAAAAAGTAAATCCTGATATATATTTGCTACACAATGGTGGTCTTAATGTGGGATTTCAGTTATTTTCTGCATGTCAATTAAATAATATTTCAAATTTATCTGCCATTTATTGAATCTTTATCTATCTCCTTGAATGTTATCCCTTTCATTCTGATCAGTCTGCCCTTTGATGTAATCTTGCATAATTTGCAAATTTAAATATTCTTGTTTACGATCTTTACCCATATCCATTGTAACTAATAATATTTGCTGAATTCCTAGAACTAATCCCAGTATCATCAATTAATCTCACCTTCTCAACTGGAATGATGAATGAGAATTACTATCCCAATATTTATCCAAGTTATTGTTGAGTCTGTGTTCCAGATATACTTATTTTAAATAACTGGACACAGACAACAGGAAAAACTTAAACAGGTCTTTACTACTTGAAGGTCAGGGCTGAACTGCTTTACAAATTACTACACAGAGCTTATATACCGGTGTGGTCACCACCGGTACTACAATATACAGTAGCAAGAGAAAGTAGTCCATCTTCTTAAGGTAGTTCTCTTACGGTGGTACAGGTTACATACACCACAATTCCTCCCTTTTTAGCTTAACAGTGTACACCCCAATTTAAACATAACATGGATAACATATATACAATTTTCATGCAACTGTTCAAAGATTCAGTCTCTGAGGAGGCCTCCTGATCCGAGTTGGATAACGCCTTTCAGGGGTCTCTGATTCTGGTTGCTGGGGTGACTCCTCTAATTGATCTCTTATGGATTGAACATCCTCATGTACGTTCGCGTTTGAGGTAGATGCTACAGGTTCAATAATTTCTTCCACTGGTGTCTCTGCCGTAGCCATGGGTTCGACCCTTGTTCTCGATTCTACAAGTTGGTCAGCATGACGTCGTATTACGTTTTCACCAATCTCTACCATGTACATCAGGGGTCCTTGTCTGGCACGAATTGTTCCAGATTGCCATTTCTCATTCTTATAGTCCCGGGCTAACACTGGTTGTCCTATTTCGAAACTCCGAGTGGTCTTGTTATTTACATGCTGGAACTGTTTGTTTTCGACTTCCCTACGCACATTTGGTTTTAACAAATCCAACCTGGACCGCAACCTCCTGTTATAAAACATCATGGCAGGACTTTGATTTGTCACTGCATGTGTGGCGTTTCGATATACCATTAGGAAATTGTCCACCTTGTGTTGTAGTGGAATATGGTCTTCGCTCATGGCCTTTATCGCCTTTTTGAACGTTTGTACAAATCTCTCGGCCAACCCATTTGTAGCCGGATGATATGGGGCAGATGTATAGTGTTTCACCCCATTCTTCTTCATGAATTTCTGGAATTCTTCTGACACGAACTGCGGTCCGTTGTCTGAACATATCTGTTCTGGCAATCCATTTCTTGCAAATATGGTTCTTAGAACTGCGATCGTCTTTTCCGAGGTAGTGGTCGCCATCTTAATCACTTCTGACCATTTAGAATGTGCGTCTACCGCTATCAAAAACATGGAATCCATGAATGGACCTGCAAAGTCGATATGTACACGCTGCCATGGGGTTGAAGGCCATTCCCATGGATGCAGCGGTGCAATTGGAGGTGCATTTTGAACTTTTTGGCACCCTGAGCAGCTTTTAGTCAGATCCTCTATTTGTTTGTCGATACCTGGCCACCACACATAAGCCCTAGCAAGGCTTTTCATCTTGACTACCCCCAGATGACCTTCATGCAGTTCCTTTAGAACTCTCTCCCTTAATTTAGGAGGAATAATCACCCTTGTTCCATACATCAATGTTCCTTGACAAACGGACAGCTGTTCTCGTCTGGCTGAGAATGCCGGTAACAGTGGTTCGCCATGTGCTGGCCATCCCTTCACTGTCAATTCGTAGACCCGAGACAGTGTCGGGTCGTTCCTGGTCTCTCTCTCAATACTCGCATTGGTGACTGGTAAACATTCGATGATGGTCGAGTGAAATAACTCAACAGGGTCAACTGTCGGTGCCTCTTCCGCTGTAGGTAGTGGCAGGCACGACAGCCCATCAGCATTACCATGTTGCTTTGTACCTTTGAATTCGTTCACATATTGATGTGCCCCTAGGAAAAGGGACCATCTCTGGAGCCTCTGCGCTGTCATCACCGAAACACCCTTCTTAGGGTTAAAAATGGAAACCAACGGCTGGTGGTCTGTCAGCAGCGTAAACTTTTGGCCTTGCAGGTAATGATTACATTTTTTTACTCCCCACACGAGGCTGAGAGCCTCCCTATCTATCTGAGCATAGTTGCGCTCAGCGGAGGTCAATGATCTGGATGCGAACGCGACTGGTCTTTCCAAGCCATTTGGCAACTTATGTGATAGCACTGCCCCAATACCATATGGAGAAGCATCACAAGCTAAACGAATAGGCAGTGTTGGGTTAAAGTGAGCCAACACTTCCTTAGAGGTGATCAATGCCTTGCTTTTGTGAAAAGCCCGCTTACAGTCCTCACTCCACTTCCATGGCACTCCCTTTTGTAAAAGAGCGTTCAGTGGGTGTAGCACCGTGGATAAATTTGGCAGAAACTTATGGTAATAGTTAATCAACCCTAGGAACGACCTCAACTGGGATACATTTTCCGGAGCGGGAGCCTTCACAACAGCTTCGATCTTGTCAGGTGACTTGTGAAGCCCCTCCTGGTCAATGACGTGACCACAGTACGAGATTCGCTTCTGAAAGAACTCACATTTCTGGCGATTAACTCGAAGTCCATACTCTTTCAATCTGGTGAGCACCTGTTCCAAATTAGCAAGGTGTTCCTCATCATCATCTCCTGTAATAAGAATGTCGTCCAGATAGCATTGTGTGCCAGGAATTCCCTGTAATACCTGCTCCATGGCCCTTTGCCAAATCGCTGGAGCCGATGCCACTCCAAAAACCAGTCTATTATACCGATATAAGCCCTTATGCGTGTTGATCGTGAGATACTGGCGTGACGCTTCATCAACTTCCATCTGTAAGTATGCCTGCGCCAGGTCTATCTTGGTGAAGTGTTTCCCGCCAGACAACGAAGCGAAGATATCCTCAATCCGCGGAAGCGGATATTGCACCGTGTGAAGAACCGGATTAACAGTGATCTTGAAATCGCCACAGATGCGAACCTTCCCCGGTTCCCCCGGCTTGTTGCTCAATGAACGCTTCATGACGGGGACAATGGGCGTGGCCCATTCGCTCCAGTCCACCTTTGACAGTACTCCTGAACGTTCTAGCCCTTCCAGCTCAGCTTCCACAGCAGGTCGTATCGCATAAGGTACCGGTCTGGCTTTGAAAAATTTTGGGTTTGCATGTTCTTCAACCTTGATGTTTGCCGTAATTCCTTTCAGTGTTCCCAGTCCCTGTTGGAACACCTCCTTAGCATCGTCCAATATTCTGGACAGTCGTTTAGGTTTTACATCGTCCTTTCTACCGGAATCTACAGTTAGTGCTTTTAAGGAATGCCAGTCCATATTTATTCTCCTGATCCATTCCCGTCCCAGTAGTGGTGGACCTCCCTCAGGTAACACATACAAGTCCATTCCTTTGCTTTCTTTACCCTTGTGGACCACCTTTACTTTTATCTTTCCGATGGGGTACACTCTTTGCCCTGTGTATGTTTTCAATACAATCTCCGTATCCCTTAGGGGAATGTGTGAGAATAACCTTTTATAATCTTGCTTATTCATGACCGTCAATGCCGATCCCGTGTCCAATTCCATCTTCACTTGGACTCCTGCTATCTGGAGTGTAACCCAAATAGTTTGGTGGTCTGCTGTGTTACACACATTATGTATTCTTAGACAACCCAGTTCCTTACTGCTGGAGTCTGAATCCGTCTTCTGTTCATCCGAACTGTTCTCTGTCACCTTGTGTACTTTTTTGTACTTCTTCTGTGGTGACTTTTTGTTGCTGGTCTTCTTTCCTGACCGGCATACTTTCGCTATGTGACCGAGTCTGCCACATTTTCTGCATTCTTGATCTTTGAACCAGCACTGGTTCTGATCATGCGTTGTCCTTCCGCAACGATAGCACTTTACTGCACCCAATGCCATTTGATTGGTGCTGAGTTCCGATGGCCTTAGCTGCATTTCCGCGGTGCCTCGTGCTGCCGCCTCGTGCGATGCTGCAATGGTGACAGCTTTATCTAGCGTAAGGTCCTTTTCCTCTAGCAGTCGCTTCTGAGTTCCTTCTTTTAATAGTCCACACACGAACTTATCTCTCAGAGCATCTGCTAGTCCTGTACCAAACTGACAGTACTTTGATAGCTTGCGCAGTTCAATTAAGAATTCAGCATTGCTTTCCTCTTTCAGCTGCGTTCTTCTGTAAAATTTAAATCGTTCCGCTATCAGCAGCGGCGTGGGGTTTAAATGCTCTTGCAGGATAGTAACAATATTCGCGAAAGTCTTATCCGCCGGTTTATCTGGTGTTACAAGGTGCCTTAATAACCCGTACATCTTCGCACCCATCGAGTTTAATAGGGTTATTGCTTTCTTTTCAGCCGGTATCTCATTTGCTGTACAATAAACTTCAATACGCTCCACATAAGTGGCCCAATCTTCGACATCGCTATCAAAAGCAGTGATGTTACCGTTTTTAGGCATCCTTGTAAGTTTCTTTAAGTATTTTATTTTTTTCCAAAATGGCGGCTTCCCGCTGTCCTCGTGGGTATTAGTGCTTCCTTTCTTGCTGCGCGTCTGTTCCGATTGCAGCCCGGCCCTTTACACCGGCTGCGGTCGAGTTCTCCGCCCTTTTTCCTCCGGTCTCGCCCCCCCTTCTCCACTGACAACGCGGCCGACTTTCTGCCCGTGTCGCTAGATCGGCTTACCCACCGCCGTGGAAGAAGGATGATCACTGCCTGTCGCTGATGGTGGACTTCGTGGTCAGCAATTCCAACCCGGGTTCTCGATGCCTCCCGTGCGAATGTGGTGCGCAGCAGGATGATGAGGGCGGATGCCTCTTCTCGACGCCCGTTCTGGGGACGAAGCTGCCTTGGATGCAATTGCCGCTGGGTAAGATCGACTCGTCGCCACTGTTGAGTCTGTGTGTTCCAGATATACTTATTTTAAATAACTGGACACAGACACCGCGGTACTACAATATACAGTAGCAAGAGAAAGTAGTCCATCTTCTTAAGGTAGTTCTCTTAAGGTGGTACAGGTTACATACACCACAATTATCCCATTTTCTATTTGGTCTGGAGAGATTGCAGTTCAGCTGCAAATCTTGTGTTAGGTATTTGATCAAATGTCTTCGGAAAATTAAAACATGGTAAACAACATCCACCAATGATGCTAAACCTTCAAAAAACTCCAACAGATTTGTTACCCATGACATCACCCCAGTTTGGCTAGGAACTCGACACTGGTGAAGGACTTTTCAATGGACCTCTTTATAACAGACAACGGAGCCACAATTGCTCAGCACTTCTGGCACACACCCACTGCAACTCCGGTGGAAGTTGGGTGAAGGAGTGGCGATATACATTCAAATCAGGATGGTGTGTGACTTGGAGATGATGATGTTCCCATAACATTGCTGTTCTTGTCTTTCTCAGTGTTATAAGTTACAAGGCAGGGAAATGCGGTTGAAATAAATCTGGTGAGTTGTTGCAGTACGTGCTGTAGGTCATACATACTGCAGCCAATGATGGAGGGGTTAGAGACTGAGTCCAGTGGTGGGGCACCGATCGAGCAGACTGCTTTGTTTGTCCTGGACAGTGATTGAGCTGCTTGACTGCAGTTGTGCCTGCACCCATCCAGGTGAGTGGTGAGGATTCTATCACACTCCTGTCTTTCTGGACAATTTATTTCACCATCACTGCTTTCCAGGCTTATGATGCCACCCTTGTACACCCCTCAGCCATGAAAAGTTAGGCATACTGCTGCCTCAATTCCTACGGCAATTTCTTTCTGTATGCTCAGGCCCATTTTACCTGGCCCAATTGATAAGTAATGTTCAGCTGCTCCAGGTTTAAAAAAATAATATAACTTGGTTGTATTCAGGAAACCGGGTGTACAGGAGACGCTGCAACAATTTCAACAGTACCTGGTTAACTTCTTCTCATGATATTGGTATCAAACTTTAAACGAGCTTGAAGCCCACCCACAGTGATGAGAATAGTGGAACCAATCGAGCAAAACAGAGTTTTCTTCTTTGACTCTCATTGTCAAACAATACTGAGATGAAAATGACTGTCCCACACACCCCCAACATAGGCTACTGATTTGGTTTTGATTTACCTCTGACTCTCTCTGACTCTCTTTTTATAAACTTTTCCCTGATTCTGTATCTTTTCTTTGAGTCTCTTATAAAGTTGTAATGTATGTACCTTTAACTGGGAGAACTACTTTTTACAGCTCCTGTATCCTGTAGTACCAGCAGGGACCACACCTGTATATAAACCCTGAGTAGTGATCTGTTCAGTCAGTTGCAGTTTGAACCCTCATTCAGTAAACACCTGTTGATCATTCCCTGCAGTCTGTTGTCTGATTATTGAAGGACACAACATTAAGATACACGGATATAACATTGGCGACGACGCAGATTCGAACCTTCCTGCAACTCTGCATCACCTCCCAGGGATTTGCTCCTGGAGAACAGTGGAAGGAGGTCGAGTCCAGAAGCACGGGCGTCGACCACGGGCAACCGCCCAGTCATCCAGCGGAGATTTGAGCATCGCAGGGGAGGCTGTCGAGAGCCAGGTTTGGCTTTCCAGTCACGGTGGTCCAGCAAAACGGGCTGGCAACAGATACTGCGCAGACCCTTCCCGGACAGCGGCGGCTAGAGCCGACCGAGCAGCACAGAAAAAGGCCGAGCAGCATCGACGGGGGAGAGAGAGAGGGCAGAGCGCACAGGGCGCAGCCGGTGTTCAGGACCGAGCGGCGTCAACGGGGAGAGAGATGAGAGAGAGCAGAGCGCAGCCGGTGTTCAAGTGCCAAGCAGCGTCAACAGGGGAGAGAGGCGCGCAGGAAAACGCGAGGCGCTGCCATTGCCATGAGGACTGCAGAGAGCGGCATTGGCAGCAGCGCAGGAGCAGCGCACGAAACCCACAGGGCGTCGCCATTTGCCACGAGGACCGCCGAGAGTGGCTTTGGCAGCAGCGCGGGAGACGCCATTTTAAGCCGCAGCGGGGAAGAAAGGAAAGCGCGGGAGATGCCATTTTAAGCCGCAGCGGGGAAGAAAGGAAAGCGCGGGAGACGCCATTTTAAGCCAGTCTAACCACACCCAAATATGCCGAAGAGTGGCAGTATCACAGTGTTCGACAATGAAGTCGAAGATTGGACGACATATGTCGAACGCATAGAAGTATACTGCAAGGCGAATGAAGTGCCAGATGACAAGAAAGCGCTGGTATTGTTGAATTCAATGGGTATAAAAACGTATGGCTTACTACGAAAACTAGTAACCCCAGAGAAGCCAGTAGAAAAGGACTTTGAAAACATAGTGTCAACCCTACAGGACCACTTAAACCCCACACCGCTGCTGATAGCAGAAAGATTTAAGTTTCACAAAAGGAACCAGCATAAAGATGAAAGTAATGCTGAGTATTTAACGGAACTGCGCAAGCTATCGAAACACTGCCAGTTTGGAACGGGACTAGCAGATACTTTAAGGGACAAGTTTGTGTGTGGGCTTCAAAGTGAAGGAACCCAGAAACGGCTTCTATCAGAAAAGGATCTTACGTTGGACAAGGCTTTCAGCATTGCAGTATCACACGAAGCAGCAGCACGGGGCGCTGCAGAGATACAACGGAGACCGCAAGAATATGGCACAAATGAAATGTCATACGGAACAGTGAAGTGCTATCGCTGCGGCAGAACAACACACGACCATAATGATTGCTGGTTCAAGGACAAAGTGTGCAGACAGTGTGGAAAAGTAAGACACATAGCAAGAGTCTGCAGGTCGGGAAAGAAAACCAGCAGCAAGAAATCTCCACAGGAGAAGTACAAGAAGGTACATAAGGTGACGGAGAGTAGTTCAGACGAACAGAAGAGTGATACAGACTCCGGAAGCAAGGAGCTGAGTTGTCTGAAACTACATAATGTGATCAAAACGGAAGATCACCAAACTATCTGGGTCACGCTCAAGATAGCAGGAGTCCAAGTGAAAATGGAATTGGACACAGGATCAGCCCTAACAGTCATAAACCGAAGGGACTACAAGCGGCTATTCTCACATATACCCTTGAGAGATACAAAGACTGTCTTGAAGACGTACACGGGGCAAAAAGTCTACCCCAAAGGAAAAATAAGGGTGAACGTTATGTATAACGGCAAGGAAACACCAAAAATGGACCTATATGTATTGCCAGATGGAGGACCACCACTACTAGGACGTGAATGGATCCGGAAGATACAGCTAGATTGGCATTCCATACAAGCTCTGACTGTAGATGCCAAAAAGGATGACAACGTCACACCTGGACGACTGTCAAAAATGCTAACTGACGCACAAGAAGTGTTCCAGAAGGGACTCGGAACACTAAAAGGCATAACAGCGACGATCAAAATAGAGGAAAATGCAAGCCCAAAGTTTTTTAATGCCAGACCGGTAACTTATGCGATCCGACCAGCCGTCGAAGCAAAGCTGGAAGGTTTGGAACGTTCAGGAGTACTGTCCAAAGTGGACAGGAGCGAGTGGGCTACACCCATCGTTCCTGTAATGAAGAGGTCGTTGAGTAATATGCCTGGGGAACCAAAGAAGGTTCACATCTGTGGGGACTTTAAGGTGACAGTGAACCCAATCCTTCATACTGTACAATATCCGCTTCCGCGGATTGAAGATATTTTCGCCTCGCTATCTGGAGGGAAACGCTTCACTAAAATTGATCTGGCCCAGGCGTACCTGCAAATGGAGGTAGAAGAAGCCTCGAAACAGTACCTCACGATCAACACTCATAAAGGTCTCTACCAATACAACCGGCTGGTGTTCGGGGTAGCATCCACTCCGGCTCTTTGGCAAAGGGCAATGGTTATTTGGACGACATCCTGGTCACGGTCAAAAATGACAGTGATCACCTCGCCAACCTGGAGCAGGTGCTCACTAGATTGAAGGAATATGGGCTCCGAGCTAATCGCCACAAATGCGAGTTTTTCCAGAAGCAGATCTCGTATTGTGGCCACGTTATTGTAGTGTATGTACCCGTCTACCTTTAAGGGAACGATTGAGTGTAACCGTTCACCTTTAAGAGAACTACTTTAGGTGTGGCACTATTTGATTGGCTTCTGTATACGGTAATACCGACAGTGACCACACCAGTATATAAGTGATGTTACAGGATAACTCGGGCAGATTCGCCCTGACCTCTGAATAGTAAAGACCTGTTTGTTTGTACTTCAAAAGTCTGTGTATTTATTTACTGCACAACCCACAGACTTTACAGTGGCGACGAGTCCGATCGTACCCTGCGGCAAGAATAGCAAAGTAACAAAGAGCGTCGAAGAGGGGCAACCGCCCTCGTCGTGCTACCAAAAGAAAACACGAGGCTACAACAACAGAAAGTGTGGTACTTTACAGAAGCTGGAAGACTAGCAACAAAAGCTTCATCAGCAACAGGCACTGATTACCCTGCTACCACGGTGTGGAGTGAGCCGACCAGCAAGAAACAAGGCGGCCGAAGAGACTGTGAGTAGGGGAAGGGGTAGAAGTATCCAGAGGAGAAGGGCAGAGCACTCGACCTCGGTCGAGGGGGAGCTGTACCGGCCAAAAGTCGGGTCCAACGGCGTCGGGTGACAGCCGGACCGCGATCGGCGGGAAAAATCCGGGCAGCGACCGCAGCCACGAAGCGCTGAACCTGCGAGTAGGCGCGGGAGGAGAAATCCAGCTGCAGCCGGGGAGGGAAACAACGGTCTGCGAGAGGGCTGGGGAGGCGAACGGGAACCGTGCGGGTGAGAGCCGGGTGCGGAGTGAGAGACTGCGAGGAGCCAGTCCAGCGGCTGAGCTGTTCTCCACCAACGGGGTACTCAGAGCCGGCAAAACCGAACGTGCGGGAGTGGGAGAGCGAACAGGAGCCGAGAACGGGGAGAGAGACTGCGCGAGAGCCAGTCCAGCGGCTGAATTGTTCTCCACCTACGGAGTACCCAGAGCCGGTAGAACCGAACGTGCGGGAGAGGGAGAGACAGAGCCGAGCACGGGGAGAGAGAGACTGCGCGAGAGCCAGTCCAGCGGCTGAACTGTCCTCCGTTAACGGGGTGTACCCAGCGCCGGTAGAGCCGTGCGGGCGGGAGGAAAAGACAGAGCCGAGTAAGGGGAGCTGTGTGAGAGCCAGCCCAGCGGCTGAACCTGTCCGCTGTGGGGAAAGCGTACCCCTTACACCAGGGAGAAACGCGGAAAGCCGCCATTAGGCGGAGAAGACGACAGAGGCGGGAAACCGCCATTGAAGTGGGCGGGGAGAGAAAGGAAGAGCGGGAAACCGCCATTTTCGCGGGAAAAGAACCACCATCTTAACTGCCATTGAAGTGGGCAGAGAGAGAGAGAGAGAGAGAGAGAAGGGAAGAGCGGGAAACCGCCATTTTCGCAGGAAAACCGCCATTTTAGAAAAAAAAAAGATAATAAATAATACTTAAAGAAATACTGTGCTGCTTCAAAGAAAGAAAGATGCCTAAGCGAGGGAATATTAACGATTTTAATTCTGAAATAGAAGACTGGGCCACGTACGTGGAACGCATAGAGATCTATTGCGAAGCCAACAAAATAGAGGAAGACGACAAGACGATAACATTGCTAAACTCGATGGGGGCAAAAACATATGGGCTCTTGAAGCATCTAATAGCACCAGCTAAACCAGCGGATCAGACCTTCGAAGAAATTGTGGCTGTGCTGAAGGACCACTTGAACCCCACACCATTGATGCTGGCTGAGCGATTCAAATTCTACGCAAGAACGCAGAGGAAAGACGAAAGCAATGCGGAATACTTGGTCGAACTGCGTAGGCTAGCGAAATACTGCCAGTTCGGAGGGAATCTGACAGAGGCACTGCGGGACAAGTTTGTATGCGGATTGTCCAAAGAAGGAACGCAGAAGCGACTACTGGAAGAAAACGACCTCACACTGGACAGGGCTGTCCTCATAGCTGCATCACACGAAGCCACAGCGAAAGGAACGGCCGAAATGCAGCTAAAGGCGGCGGCACTCGGGGTGGACCAAATTACTTCGAGCACAACAAAATGCTACCGTTGTGGGAAGACCACGCACGACCAGAATCACTGCTGGTTTAAGAACCAAGAGTGTCGGAAATGTGGCAAACTGGGTCACATCGCGAAGGTATGCAGGTCCGGGAAAAAGACCAACAATCAACGGAAGCCACCACAAGAAAAGTACAACAAGGTACACAAGGTGGCTGAAAAGAGTTCAGACGAACAGAATTCAGACTCAGACCCAAACAACCAGGAGCTGGGTAGTCTGAAGATCCACAATGTGGGAAAAGAAACTGATCTACAAACGATTTGGGTCGTACTAAAAATAGCTGGAGTCCAAGTACGAATGGAGCTGGACACTGGATCAGCTCTATCAGTCATCAACCGAAGGGACTACCACCGGCTGTTCTCTCACATACCTTTGAGAAATACCAAGTTCGTATTACAGACATACACGGGGCATAATGTATACCCCATGGGGAAAATAAGAGTCAAGGTGAGAGATAGAGGGAAAGAACACCCAAGAATGAATTTGTACGTATTACCTGAGGGAGGACCACCACTTCTAGGACGGGAGTGGATTGAGAAAATAGACATGGAATGGCACTACCTAAAAGCCATAATGAAGGAGGATTCGGTGCAAGCTATCAGCTCAGATTCTGAGATGGATGATGATAAGACCAATTCAGATATGCATGACAAGGCTAAAGGGGACTTGCCGACGATGGGGAAGGAAACAAAGACATGCAGAAAGACTTATGTCACCAAGAAGAATAAAGTTACAGAGCAGAACTCCAGGTTGACAGAGAATTCTGAGCCTGTTCAAGCTAAGGATTCATCCACGACGGAAGAACACCGAGCTCGGACTCAAACTTATGTCAAAGTACGACAACAATTAGAACAGTGGAGTGACCGTCTCGTACAAGAGATGAAAAATATGGAAAAGTTCTGGGACACTGAATGGGAGAACCTGGAAAGACAACAGAGACAGCTAGCTCGAGAAAAGAGCGACCATAGAGCCATCGTGGCCAAGTACCGATCACATCTCCCTGAAACTGTTCAGGAACTAGACTATTTACAGAACGACCTAAAGGAAGAGGAATCTCAGGAAGCCAGGATTTTATCCCAGTTCATCTCTACGACTCGTTGCAAGCAGAGTGTAACAAGTTGAAGGAACAGTATGAACGGGCCCAGACTACAATCCTGGAAGGGGTTAACTCGGCAACCTCCGAAAAGCTAGTTTTAGTGAAATCATATGAACAACTAAAGTTTGAACATGAGCGAGAATTACAAAGGCTGCAGGAAATGTTTGACGAGCTCCAGGCCAAGACAGACTCATCGGTAGAGATTCCATCCGTAGATGGAAAATTAGAGGTGGAAGACATAGCAGAACGTGAAATTCAAGATGTCCAAGAACTCGTTAAATTATTGAAGGAAACCCAAGACAAATATGAGGCGGCAATGGCAGAGGTCCAACAACTTGAAGAACATATTCAACTAGGAATCCGGGCAGTGGAAGGAAAGGCCAATGGAAGGAACAGAGAGACTGTAGGAATGGCCCCTGATCAGGAGTTAGAGAACACCAAGGCGCAATTTCTTCGAGCGCTTAAAACCAAAGGACCGGAGGAAAGGAAGGTGAAAACATTGGAGGGAAAGGTGGATGAAATGGAGAAGGCGCTAATCCACAGTGTCCCCGTAGAAGAGTTAATGGCCAGCCAACTCTTATACACGCTGAGGGACAAGACTCCAAAATGGGAACACGAGTTTCAGGTTTCAAAGGGAAAGAATTCGGAGCTTCCAAAAGTCACGGAGAGAGCTGAGGGGGCAACACAGCTTGTACATGGATGTCAAAAGTATGCTGAATTACGTCAAGGGGAACAGAAGAATGCGGAAACAGCTACTTCAGTAGAAGGATTAAATAGCCTGATAACGGAATCCCCGATGGAAGGGAAGGTATTGAACTCACAAATGAGGCCAGGCGTGAAGGAATGGCAGACATCCCGGGAAGAGCAGGATGAATATGAATGCTTGAAGAAGTCTTTTCAAGAAAGATGGTCAGAGAAGGAACCACCGTCGGCTAACGTCCAGTTGGATAAGAAGGAAGTAGAAGGGCCCCTCACTGGCCTAACTCAGGACGACCCCGAATACTATCATGACCTATTGAGTGACACTGAATATTACGAGGATCTAGTCTGCCCAGTTTGTGATGAAAACTCCCAAAGTACAGAAATCCGCATGAAGCACTTAAGGTCTAATGAACATAGAGAGTTGGTGGTGCTACAGATGGCCGCAGAGAAAGGAGCTCCGAGAGTTTCAAAAAGGCAGAAAAGAAAAAGAAGAAGCAGGAGATAATAACTGTCTAAAATACTATCATCTCAGGCGGGACACCATGAAAGGAGCTAAATTAGTTGAAAACCCGAAAATTATCAAGACAGCCAGTTGGTTGTAAAAGTCCGCACTGCTGGTTCAACAGAACGGAAGGTCAAGCTGTTACGTTAAGAAAAAGGCTATGGAGGAGTCACGCTAGCCATGTGAACCGGCTACACCAAAGGGATGCTGTTCGGAATGAGTCAAGATCAGAGACTGAGTCTATGAACTGTTTCCGCAGAGACTGAACCTGTGAACTGTTCCCACCGAAAGTATATCTGTAAACTGTTTCATATGACGTTGACTCCACTGGAATTATCTCTGTAAATTGTTTGTTCTCCACCGAGAGTATATCTGTAAATTGTTATGTGAAGTTGAAGATATGTATGTTTAACGGGGACCCTGTAAGTAATAAGCTAAAAAGGGAGGATTGTAGTGTATGTACCCGTCTACCTTTAAGGGAACGATTGAGTGTAACTGTTCACCTTTAAGAGAACTACTTTAGGTGTGGCACTATTTGATTGGCTTCTGTATACGGTAATACCGACAGTGACCACATCAGTATATAAGTGATGTTACAGGATAACTAGGGCAGATTCACCCTGACCTCTGAATAGTAAAGACCTGTTTGTTTGTACTTCAAAAGTCTGTGTATTTATTTACTGCACAACCCACAGACTTTACAGTTATTGATAAAGAGGGGTTACATAAGTCCCCTGAAAAGATTGAGGCAGTAGTCAAGGCTCCAGCACCGGAAAATGTGTCACAACTGAGGTCGTTCCTCGGGCTGGTGAACTATTACCATAAGTTCTTGCCGAATTTGTCTACCGTACTACAGCCACTGAACACCCTACTGCAAACAGGGGTACCATGGAAGTGGAGTGATGAAAGTAAACGAGCTTTCCAGAAGAGCAAAGCATTGATCACATCAAAAGAGGTGTTGGCTCATTTCAACCCAGCACTACCAATTCGGTTGGCGTGTGATGCATCACCCTATGGCATTGGAGTGGCGCTGTCGCACAAATTCCCGGATGGCTCGGAGAGGCCAGTAGCCTTTGCGTCTCGGTCACTAACCTCAGCCGGGCGTAACTACGCCCAGATTGACAAGGAGGCCCTCAGCCTAGTGTGGGGAGTGAAAAAGTCCAAGCACTATCTGCACGGGCAGAAGTTCACCTTGCTGACTGACCACCAACCACTTGTCTCCATCTTTAATCCAAAGAAGGGCGTTCCGGTGATGACTGCGCAACGGCTACAAAGATGGTCACTTTTTATAGGGGCGCACCAATATTAAATCGAGTATAAGGGCACGAACCAGCATGGAAACACGCCTGCCACTGCCTACTGTGGAGGAAGCACCAGCAGTGGATCCTGTCGAAATATTTCATTCGACAATAATTGAATGCTTGTCAGTAACTAACGCTGGTATAGAGAAGGAGACCCGAAATGACCCGACACTGTCTCGGGTATATGATTTGACGGTGAAGGGATGGCCAGCACATGGCGACTCGCTGTTGCCAGCATTCTCATCCAGAAGAGAACAGCTGTCAGTATGCCAGGGGACCTTGATGTGTGGATCCCGAGTGGTAATTCCACCCAAGTTAAGGGAGAGAGTGCTCAATGAGCTTCACGAAGGTCATCTGGGAGGGGTGAAAATGAAAAGCCTTGCTAGGGCTTATGTGTGGTGGCCGGGGATCGATCAGCAAATCGAGGACCTGACAAAGAGCTGCTCAGGATACCAGAAGGTCCAGAATGCACCACCACATGCCCCTCTGCACCCATGGGAGTGGCCCTCATCTCCATGGCAACGGGTGCATATTGATTTTGCTGGTCCATTCATGGACTCAATGTTTTTAATAGCCGTGGATGCGCACTCGAAATGGCCTGAGGTGATCAAAATGTCCTCCATCACCGCGGAGAAAAATATTGCAGTCCTACGGACCATTTTTGCCAGGAACAGCTTGCCAGAGCAGATTTGCTCTGATAACGGACCAGAGTTTGTGTCCGAAGAGTTTCGAAGATTTATGAAAAGGAATGGGGTAAGGCATTACACATCCGCCCCGTATCATCCAGCCACAAATGGATTGGCTGAGAGGTTCGTACAAACCTTTAAAAAAGCAGTAAAGGCCATGTGCGATGACGACATTCCACTGCAGCATAAGGTGGACAATTTCCTGTTAGCCTACAGAAATGCGACGCATGCAGTCACCAACCAGGCCCCGGCCATTATGTTCTTTAACCGTAGGTTGAGATCTCGTCTGGATTTGCTCAGACCAAATGTACGAAGAGATGTTGAGAGTAAGCAATTCCAGCACATCAATGAGAAGCTGACAAGGAGCTTCAATGTAAGGCAACCAGTCTTGGCCCGCGACTACTGAACAGAGAAATGGCAACCAGGAACGATATGCACACGGCAGGGGCCACTAATGTACACAGTGGATGTTGGGGAGAACATTGTGAGACGCCATGCTGACCAGATCCTAGAGTCACAGGAACGAGTCAACCCCATGTCTCGGCCATACGTACCTGGTGAGGAACCCGACGTACAGGTCGCATCTACCTCAGAATCAGTAGCATTGGAAGCTGATGAATCAACTGACGACAGGGTGTTAGAATCGCCTCCGCACCAAGAGTGAGACACTCGGGAAAGGCGTTATCCAGAAAGAATCAGGAAGCCTCCCCAAAGACTGAATTTATAAATAGACTATTTTCAGTTAATGTTGCATGTTAAAAGTGTTAATTGTAATTAGTTTGATATTTAATTGTTAAATGAGTGTTATGGTACTGTTAATCTAAAAGGGGAGGAATTGTAATTTATGTACCTTTAAGGGGGAGAACTACTTTTTACAGCTCCTGTATCCTGTAGTACCGGCAGTGACCACACCTGTATATAAACCCTGAGTAGTGATTTGTACAGTCAGTTGCAGTTTGAACCCTCATTCAGTAAACACCTATTGATTGTTCCCTGCAGTCTGTTGTCTGATTATTGAAGGACACAACATTAAGAGCCATGGTGTGGAGATGCCGGAGTTGGACTGGGGTGGACAAATGTAAAAAGTCACACAACACCAGGTTATAGTCCAACAGCTTTATTTGAAATCACAAGCTTTCGGAGCGCTGCTCCTTCTTCAGGTGAAGTGGAGAAATGCATAAAGACACAGCTTATATAGTCAGAGAATCATATCAGATGTTTACAGGTAACCTTTCCAACTGCCATTAATCACACCTCGGCAGAGAGATAATCACAGCAGTCAAAGGTGTGAATGGTGTCCAAACAGGTCAGTCAGGGAAACATTACATCAAAGAACAATGAGGTGGGGTCACAAGGGGTCAAATATTGCAGATGCTGGGGTCTGTATGAAAAACAAAAAAACAGACAAAAAACATTTTTTTTTTTTTTTGGCTGGAAATCACAGCAGGTCGTGTAGAGAGAACAAGCCAATGTCGACTCAAGTCTGGATGACCCTGCATCAGGTGGGGTTACATGTAGCATGACATGAACCCAAGATCTCTGTTGAGGCCGTCCTCATGGGTGCGGAACTTGGCTATCAGTTTCTGCTCGACGATTTTGCGTTGTCGTGTGTCTCGAAGGCCACCTTGGAGAATGCTTACCCGAAGATCGGAGGCTGAATGTCCTTGACTGCTGAAGTGTTCCCCGACTGGGAGGGAACACTCCTGCCTGGTGATTGTTGCGCGGTGTCCGTTCATCCGTTGTCGCAGTGTCTGCATGGTCTCGCCGATGTACCATGCTCCGGGGCATCCTTTCCTGCAACGTATGAGGTAGACAACGTTGGCCGAGTCACATGAGTATGTACCATGTACCTGGTGGGTGGTGTCCTCACGTGTGATGATGGTATCTGTGTTGATGATCTGGCATGTCTTGCAGAGGTTGCTGTGGCAGGGTTGTGTGGTGTCGTGGTCGCTGTTCTCCTGAAAGCTGGGTAATTTGCTGCGAACGATGGTCTGTTTGAGGTTAGGCGGCTGTTTGAAAGCGAGTAGTGGAGGCGTGGGGATGGCCTTAGCGAGGTGTTCGTCGTCATCGATGACATGTTGAAGGCTGCGAAGAACATGGCGTAGTTTCTCCGCTCCGGGGAAGTACTGGACGACGAAGGGTACTCTGTTGGTTGTGTCCCGTGTTTGTCTTCTGAGGAGGTCTATGCGATTTTTCGCTGTGGCCCGTCGGAACTGTCGATCGACGAGTCGAGCGTCATATCCCGTTCTTACAAGGGCGTCTTTCAGTGTCTGTAGGTGTCCATCGCATTCCTCCTCGTCTGAGCAGATCCTGTGTATTCGCAGGGCTTGTCCATAGGGGATGGCTTCTTTAACGTGGTTAGGGTGGAAGCTGGAGAAGTGAAGCATCGTGAGGTTGTCCGTGGGCTTGCGGTAGAGTGAAGTGCTGAGGTGTCCGTCTTTGATGGAGATTCGTGTGTCCAGGAATGAGATTGATTCTGAGGAGTAGTCCATGGTGAGTTTGATGGTGGGATGGAACTTGTTGATGTTATCGTGTAGTCTTTTCAGTGATTCTTCGCCGTGGGTCCATAGGAAGAAAATGTCGTCGATGTATCTGGTGTATAGCGTTGGTTGGAGATCCTGTGCAGCGAAGAAGTCTTGCTCAAACTTGTGCATGAAGATGTTTGCGTATTGGTCCCGCGCAAGCGTCCCTGGGATCACGTGGGGCAGGCCAGCCAATAGCAGAAGGGAATCTCCCTTTATTACTTTTGACAGATAGACCTGTGAAATATATGAATGGAGATCACCCCAAAAACCACAGTAAAACATTAAATCAATTTTTTTTTTAAATCACGTTTTTAAAATTGGTTAAAATTACAATAAATTAAATATTTTAAACAAAATTTAATTTTTTGAAAAATAATTAGTTTTTTTACAGGGCTAAAAGTAAACTTACCTTTTTTTAAAGTATTTTAAAATTATAAATGAGTGAAAATAAAAAAAATAAAAATTTCACCTCTTATGCTGGCAAAAGCAGGCCTTACACAGCCCGTGCAAACCCGTAGGCATCGAAATATACGGGCCATTGTGTTCGATACATTTGGGGTCATCAAGGTCCTCAACTGATAACCCATGTTCTGAAGCGATGGTGCAAGTCTAATAACCCAGTCTCCTTCGCTTGAAAGGAATGCAATGGAATCTCTTTCTGGATCACCAAGCAGTCCAACGAAACTCATATTCAAGATGGAGAAAGTACTACGGTCCCTGGAAAAAGGAGAATACAGAGAGTTTCTTCTCAGGTACTTATGGAGCACATGTCTGGAAGTCTATGAATTCTAAATAATTGCTGGAAGTGGATCATTCGTGAAATATCTTTTTCAAATGTATTGTCCATGTACATACATAAATTTATTTTAATCTAGAAATAGATAGGAGTCACTTAGGGCCTGTGCAGTTGGGGACCAGGAGGATATTAAGTGGAAATATTGCTCAATGCTGTGGGGTGGTGGGCGGGGGGGAACAAAGTTTGGGACAGAACCTGGAAATTTCACCCATTACCCCTTCATTACACCCAACAGAACTCTCACGAGCTGAGACCAGGCCGGAGTTCCATTGTAAACCTAGTAAAGGCTCCAAGGCACTAAAATGGTCATTTACACCCTTGGGAGCTTTTCAAAATCTCTGCAGCATTTTCTCTTCGGCCCTCGTTGGGCCTCCACTCATCAGAGTGGAACAGTACGTCCGATTTTCCCACCAGCTGTCTGGACAGGCATCTGTTCGGACACAGGCCACCTGCGGCAATGATTGCAGTGAGTGCGTTCCCGTGATCTGGGCCAGGGTCTGAGTCACTGGTCACAGCCGGGTGCCAGGCCCAATCAATTGCACTGCCGTTGCATGAAATGGACACCAGGAAGTTCAGGTGCTGATCAGAATATTTTCTCTGAGGACTGGGAAATCTCAGCTCAAATCAAAGTGGAAGCAATTGCTCCAAATTCAACTGCAACTAGTAATTTGGCACCAAGTCAGCTTAGTTGAAATAAAACTTCGGTGTGGGAATAAAAATGTTACTTATTGCAGTTGGGTTTTTAAGGCATGTTGTTGGGGTTCCAGTGTGGTTGTGTTACTTTGTACAGTATCTATCTTATCTGGGAATGGTTGTTGTTAATCTAATACTGAAGAAGTAAAGCACCAGCACTTTAAACCTGTTTTTGATTAAAGTGAAAATGTGGTGACAGGGGAATCCTTCGGGAGCATCAAGGAGCGGGATTTGGGGGCAGTTAGTAACTCTGAAGATTTACTGCTCTGAGGTTCGGTCGGCTGGGGTTTTATTTTTACTTGCTTTTCGTCAAAACGTAAAGATTGATTTTTTTTGTGACCGAAAGAACAGCAAAATACATCATCGTCAGGGTTTGTTGTGACGACACAGTTAGGAATTACCAATCGCACAATCAGCAAGGTGCCCGTGACAGAGATTCAGTAACCGAGGTTAAGCAATTTGTGTAGTAAACGTACTCATGTATACATTCGGCGTAGATAGGATGCATTGATATAAGAGCATCTTGTGAGGGAGACATAACTAACCCTATAAATATACAGCACACAAAAACCCCTTAGAGACTTTTACCTTGCTTGCTTAGGCCAGCGTCAGCAGTCAAGACCCAATGAGTCCATTGCACATCAGCTACTTTCATCACCTATCTCATGGGCACAACTTGTAATGTGTTGTATCCATATTTTGTCAAATAAAGGATATTAATTATTCATCTCAGTGTTCCCTGCTCCTCAAACTTGTATTAAGAGCAAGGACAAATGACTATCCTGTAAGCACAAGGGGAAAAAAATAAAAACAACACAACAACCACAGACACAAGAAAAGACATTGGGCTGGATTTTGCTAGGGCTGGGGAGGCGGGATTGGAGGCGTGTGGGGGATAAAAATCGCAAAACTGGCGTGCGGGCCCAAACCCGCCTCCATCCCGCCTCCACGCAATTTTCCTAAATTCGTGTCTGCTGGTCCCGACTCCGTCCCGCCTCCAGGAGGCGGGATAGGCCCTTAAGGCCCTTAGCAAGCCCTCAATTGGCTCTATAATCCCATTTTCCTAACCACTTGCAAGTTTACTCGTTTTCCCACGTGAAACACGCCTGGTGGGAAACACACATCTGAAACCTGGCGGGAGCACAACTGGCTTGCGGAGTAGCAGCTGCAGCTCAACCATTAAATGGCAGATTTGAACAGGCTTTAATTGCAGGTGGCATAACTTTGCTCTCTCAGGTCTGGGGGATCTTTCAGAAGGCATACCCACAGCTCTGGAAGTTTGCAGCCTGACAACCATCTTCAGTGTGACCTCCTGGGAAACCCCTCTCGCCACCTTCACTGAGCGCTTCCTCAACTGAGGCATCTACCAGAAGCATGGGAGCCATTTTTGTCCTGCCCTTCTGGATATTACATGAGGCCGCCCAACAGCAGCAGCAACAACAGTTGCGCCAAGCTGCTGCTGCCCCACCTGAGGATGCACAGGCCAGAAGGGGCCAGCGCATGGAAGGCCATCGGCGCAGGAGATACCCCCCAAACAGGGTCTACAGACGCAGGGTCAGCTACCTCAACATGTCCGAGCAGCAGTGCCAAAGGCGGCTCCAACTTTCGCGAGAGATAGTGGGTGACATCTGCGCAATGCTGCAGCAAGACCTGGAGCCCAGAGGAGCAGCTGGACACCCCTTATCAGTGGCCGTCAAAGTCACCATCGCACTCAACTTTTTTGCCTCAGGCTCATTCCAGGGATCAGCAGCAGACATCAGCGGCATCTCCCAGGCGGCCGCACACACCTGCATCAAGCGGGTAACCGATGCCCTCTTTGCCATCGCGCACAATCACATCCATTTCACCAAGGATCGAGCAAGTGTCATGGTGAGAGCGGTTGGATTTGCTAATCTTGCAGGCTTTCCAAGGGTGCAGGGCATCGTTGATTGCACACATGTGGCCCTTAAGGCTCCCCATCGCAATCTTGGTATTTTTGTCAACCGCAAGGGCTTCCACTCCCTCAACGTTCAGCTGGTGTGTGACCAAAAGAAGGAAATTTTGCATGTTTGTGCCAAGTACCCTGGCAGTTGCCATGACTCCTTCATACTGCGCCAGTCTACAGTGCCTCCGCTATTCAGTCCGCCACACCAACTTAACGGATGGCTACGTGGAGACAAGGGCTATACCTTGAGGACGTGGCTATTGACGCCGCTGAGGAGCCCATCCAACGCAGCTGAGGAGAACTACAACTCCAGCCACCTTTCCACCAGAGCCATGATCGAGCAGACCATTGGTCTGCTGAATATGCGCTTCAGATGCCTGGATAGATCAGGTGGAGCCCTGCAATACTCAGCAGCCAGGGTCTCCAGAATCGTTGTGGTTTGCTGTGTGCTTCACAACATGGCACAGCGTCGTGGCTTGCAGATGGCCGAGGACCAAGTGGCTCCTGACATATCCTCCTCAGATGAGGAGGAGGAGGGGGAGGAGGAGAGCGAAGACGAACATCTTGCAGAGGCTCATCAACCAGCGGCAGCAGTGTGCGAGAACATTGGTGGCCGGCATGCAAGGAACGCGCTCATATTGGGCAGATTTGCTGAGCCTCGCCCATGAGGGACTATTGCCTCGCATCCTTTTACCTGAGCACTGACAATAGCCAGGAACCAGCTGACTTCTAGCGATGTGACCACCATACTGACCTCAAAGTGAAAGTCCCATTCGCGAAATGACACACGCCACAACTACAGCAGTAGCCAACAGATGATTTATTAACATTATTCTGATGGCTTTCAACCATAACACATTAAATTCCACCCAAGTGACTACCCTTGTGACTATTTGTGCAGTTTCTTTCTCTTACGCGTGCTCCTACGTAGTGGTTCCCCAGTGGCATCAGCAGATGTGGAGGCCCCTTGCTCACTTCCTTGCTGCTCCTGTCTGGACACCTTTGGCGGGTGTCCTCTGGGGTTGCGAGCCTGTAAGGGCTGCGCAACAGTCTGCTGCTCCTGTGGCTGTGCAGGGGTTGAGGCACCGATCTCACTTGGGTGATGACTCAGGTGGGGCTCTGACCGAGGACTTGTCAGTGGCATGGAAGTTTGAGCGCTTGGAGAGGAGCCCCCACCTCCTTGTTCTCTGCCACCATCATCCCTCTCATGGGTCAGGTCCCCCTCAGCGCTTGCAAGTGGCGAGAGAGCACCTTGCTGCACATCAGGGGAGCCATGGGGACCCGTGTCGGGACTGGCAGTCCATCTCAGAGGGACTGCCATGAAGGTCTGGTTTCTCTGTTCAATAGCTGCCCATCGCTCCTCCAGAGGTGTCAGTCTAGTCTGAACACTCACCATGTTTTCAACACTCGCGCGACTTATCTCCTCCATGGCCATAGCCAGCCTTTCCACGGAGGTTGCCATCCTTTCCGTGGTAATGCGTTGATGCGCCAATGACTCCACAAAGGCTCTGCTCATGTTAGCAACGGACTCCTCCATTCGCTCCACACTCGCAGCAACCCTGGAGACAAAACCTGCCAGAGACTCCTGCATATTTTCCTGGAGTGCCATCACCGCTGATACTGTGGATGGACCCAGAGGCAGAGGGTCGACATGCAGCTGAGCCGAGCTGGGAGAGTGCTGCGCCCTCCGACTAGGACTCTCCACTGCTGTCCCTGTCTCCACCATCTGCTGAGGCTCACTTGTGAGCTGTGATACACCAGGTGACAACACTACTCTATGTCCCGAAGGTCCCACCGAGGTGTGAGTGTCTGCGCTGGTGCTGGGTGCGTTGCCTTCTGCTGACACTGCGCCCTCAGAGGTTGCAGCTTCCTCTGAGGAGTCTGGATGCTGAGGCTGAACCTCCTCCTGCGTCCTGGAGACGGGAGCTTGCGATGGTCCTGTGGGGGAGTAAAGGAAAGTGTCAGAGATGAGAGGCCAGGGTTACCTGCACAGTGCTTATTGCAGATGATCAGAGGTCCATCTGCTGGAGCTTCCAAGTCATTATCAGCGAGTCATGCAATGCAATTGAGAGAGTTGGAAAACTCTTCTGTCACCAGCTTGCTCTGTTACACCGGTCTCTCCGTCCCCCACTTGTGTGTCGTCCTGGATGCTGACGATCTCCAGGATCGCCTCCTCCCATGGGGTCAGCTGGGCTAAGGAGGCTGCCCCTCCCCCTGTCCTGGCTCGCTCTCTTCGGTTGTGAGCTCTCTTTTCCTGCAATGGGGGAAACAAATGGAGTTTGAGCGAGAATGAAGGAGTGAGTGTAGAGAATCGATGGCATAGATGCTTAGAAGGAGAGAAAGATGGAATGAGATGGCAAGACCAAGGGCCCTCCCTATGTGATGTCAGTTGTTTTCATAGCATGACAGTGATAGGGAGTGTGAGGGCTGCATAGTCCATTAGTTAGGTGAATGTGACCATAGAGAGAGAGGGAGTGGGAAAGGGTGCATGGATGTCAGTGTCAAGTGGGATGTGGAGGAAGAGATTGGTAAAGCTGAGAGCTGGTGAGGAAAGGCAATGGGGATCAGATTAAGAGTGATGGGAACATCATGCTCACTTTTCCAGTGCGCAGAAGGTCATGGAAGCATTTCCGACACTGGATCCATGTTCTGCTGGTATTCGAGCTGGCGTTCACCTGCTCTGCCTCAGCCACACAGCCTTGGTTTGCTGGGGTGGCTTCTTCCTCCCCGAGAAGGGGAAGAGCACCTCCCTGCTCTCTGTCGCTCCCTCCACCAATGCCTGGAGGGCTGCCTCGTCAAATCTGGGGGATGCCTTACTCCGATGTGTCGCCATGATTGATGATGGTAGCAGCAGCTGCCAGGGCCAGAAGCTTGGCAGTCTGCTGAAGTGAGCAAGGCTTGTGGAAGCCCTTAAATGAAGCAGCAGTGATGATGTCATCGGAGGCGAGCTTCCCACCTGAAAAGCTCACTGGCTAGGGGTTCCCACACGTGGGGAATCAATTGGGCTATAAAATCAAAATTGCATCAATTTCCCACATCGTTCAGGATTCATGTGGGAAACACGAAATGTGGGGAACACGACCCCAACCCGCCCCCGTAGCAAAATCCAGCCCATTGAATAACCTGGCAAGTGATAAGCATGGAGATCAGAAAATGGTTAAAGGACAGAAGTGATATGTACAGGAGAAAACAGAAGAGAAAATCAGACTGTTTGTATAACGGGTGGAAGATATATAACCAATTTTACGCCTGGACAGCCAGTTGAAAATCTACTCCAAATGTTCAAAATTTATAGAAATGTTTGATGGTCTTCAGTGGTTTCTAATTTTGATTTATTTAACTTGAAAGGAACTGCTGTAAAAACACAAAACTGTCATCCTGCCTTTCTTCTTGGGGGTTCTTTTACCAGCTTGTTGAGGATTTGCTTAAGTACCTAGATATATGGAAGGCTCGAGGTAAATTCAGTTAAAACTCCAGCCTTCAGAAACATTTGACACTCTAGGATTAGCTAGATCGTTTTCATCTTGGTGTATAACCGGCCACCATCAGCTGACCTCAAGAGAGACTATATAGAAAGGAAGTCAGGAGAAGTTGATAACAGGAGATTTGAGGAGAAGTCAATTCAATCAGACCAATTCTAACAAGGTTGGTTAGAAAATAAATTTAGCCAAATATTGCACTTCAGAGAAAATGGTTTGAGGTTGTTTGAAAGCCCAGAAGTGTGGTCAACATAACCTAACAGGAAACTCGATAAATGAAAGAGCACATGAAATATCTCATCACATACACGGTATGAATGAAAATATCTCAGAGGGCAAGATATCTGATGAACCAGATTCTAGACATTAACAACAGCTCATTTCATCAGAAAGATTGAATTAATCCAACCTAACAGGCCCTGAATTCAACAGGTGACAGATGCTCTCTTTCGCAGGGCATCTGACTTCATTAAATATGGCCTGTCTCTTGCGATGAGGAGTAAAGACAAGTTAATAAACCAAAGATGACTCTAGATGAGATAACACCTCATCTAGAGTCATCTTTGGTTTCTTAACTTGAACCATTACCATCTCCTTTTGCCTTGCACCATCATCCCTTTTGTCAGTCAATCTCTCCTGCCTTCCAGCCTATCACAGAACTTCCTTTTATTCTTTCCTCCCCTCCTCCCTGTCCCTGCCCCTGCACTTGCTTAAATATCTGTTACTTCTCTAACCTTTTCCAGTTCTGATGAAGGGCCCTTGACCCGAAACGTTAACTCTCTTTCTCTCTCCTCGATGCTGCCTGACCTGCTGAGTGTTTCCAGCATTTTCTGTTGTTATTTTGAACTTCTTCCAGCACTGGATTGCCATGGAGTGTTGGTGGAGATGACAGTTGTTAGATCCATGGTTCAGTGGATAAAGAATTACACGGATGCTGTATATAACAAACAACAGGTCTTTGCTGGAGGAGGGTCATCTCTAGACTGGAGTACAGAGGCATGCGCACAGCTTATATACCGGTGTGGTTACTGCCGGTACTACAGTATACAGGAGCTGTAAAAAGTAGTCCTGACTTAAAACACATACACTACAATTCCTCCCTTTTTAGATTAATAATACCCCCTTAATATTCAAATAACAATTACATTTTTACATGTACATTCAATAACAAAAAGTCCATTTGTAGATTCAGTCTTTGGGGCGGCTTCCTGACCCTTTCGGCATAGCGACTTTCCGGAGGTTCTTGTTCTTGGTGCAGAGGCGATTCTGACCCCTTTTCATCGGGTAGTTCATTGGGTTCCACTGCTACTGGGTCTGAAGTAGATGCTACCGGTATGTCGGGTTCATCCCCAGGTACTCGAGACATGGGGTTGACGCCTTCCTGTGACGCTAAGACCTGATCGACGTGGCGTCTCACAATGTTCTCCCCGACATCCACTGTGTACATTAATGGCCCCTGACTTGTACATATTGTTCCGGGTTGCCACTTCTCTGTTCGATAGTCACGGGCCAAGACTGGTTGCCCTACATTGAAGCTCCTTATCGGCTTCTCATTGATGTGTTGGAATTGTTTGTCCTCAACATTTCTTCGCACATTTGGTCTGAGCAAATCCAGACGAGATCTCAACCTTCTGTTAAAGAACATCATGGCCGGGGTCTGGTTGGTAACTGCATGTGTCGCGTTTCGGTAGGCTAATAAGAAATTGTCCATCTTATGCTGTAGTGGAATTTCCTCGTCGCACATGGCCTTTATCGCCTTCTTAAAGGTTTGTACGAACCTCTCAGCCAATCCATTTGTGGCTGGATGATATGGGGCGGCTGTGTAATGCCTTACCCCATTCCTTTTCATGAATTTTTAGAACTCGTCGGACACAAACTGTGGTCCATTATCAGAGCAGATCTGCTCTGGCAAACTGTTTCTGGCAAATATGGTCCATAGGACTGCAATCGTTTTCTCTGTAGTGGTTGAAGACATCTTTATCACCTCAGGCCACTTTGAATGAGCATTCACTGCTATTAAGAACATTGAGTTCATGAATGGACCAGCGAAATCAATGTGCACCCATTGCCATGGAGAGGAGGGCCACTCCCATGGGTGTAGAGGGGCATGTGGTGGTGCATTTTGGACCGTCTGGCATCCTAAGCAGCTCTTAGTTAGGTCTTCGATTTGTTGATCGATTCCTGGCCACCACACATAAGCCCTAGCAAGGCTTTTCATTTTCACTTCCCCCAGATGACCTTCATGTAGCTCCTTTAGCACTCTCTCCCTTAACTTGGGTGGAATCACCACACTGGATCCACACATCACTGTCCCCTGGCATACTGACAGCTGTCCTCTTCTGGATGAGAATGCTGGCAACAGTGAGTCGCCATGTGTTGGCCATCCCCTCACCGTCAATTCATATACCCGTGACAGCGTCGGATCATTGCGGGTCTCCTTCTCTATATCCGCATTTGTTACTGGCAATCGTTCAATTATCGACGAATAAAATATCTCGATAGGGTCCACTGCTGGTGCTTCCTCCACCGTAGGCAGTGGCAGGCGCGATAGCCCATCAGCGTTCCCATGCTGTTTCGTGCCTTTATATTCTATTTCATATTGATTCGCCCCTAGAAACAGGGACCATCTTTGTAACCGCTGTGCAGTCATTACTGGCACGCCCTTCTTAGGATTAAAGATGGAGACAAGTGGTTGGTGGTCAGTCAGCAAGGTAAACTTCTGCCCATGCAGATAATGGTTGAATTTTTTTACTCTCCATACTAGGCTGAGGGCCTCCCTGTCAATCTGGGCGTAGTTGTGCTCGGCTGAGGTTAGTGACCGAGACGCAAAGGCCACTGGCCTCTCCAACCCATCTGGGAATTTGTGCGACAGCACCGCTCCAATGCCATAGGGTGATGCATCACATGCCAAACGAATTGGTAGTGCTGGGTTGAAATGGGCCAACACCTCTTTTGATGTGATCAATTCTTTACACTTCTGGAAAGCTCGTCTACGTTCGTCATCCCACTTCCATGGCACCCCTGTTTGCAGTAGGGTGTTCAACGGGTGTAGTACCGTAGACAAATTTGGTAAGAACTTGTGGTAATAGTTTACCAGCCCGAGGAACGACCTCAGTTGTGACACATTTTCTGGTGCTGGAGCCTTGACTACTGCCTCAATCTTGTCAGGGGACTTATGTAACCCCTCTTCATCGATGACGTGGCCGCAATACGAGATCTGTTTCTGGAAAAACCCGCACTTGTGGCGATTAGCTCGTAGCCCATATTCCTTTAATCTGGCGAGCACCTTCTCCAAGTTAGCGAGGTGATCACCGTCATTTTCGCCCGTGACCAAGATTTCGTCCAAATAACACTGGGTCCCTGGAATCCCTTGCAGGACCTGATCCATCGCCCTTTGCCAGATAGCCGGAGCCGAAGCTACTCCAAACACCAGCCGGTTGTATTGATAGAGACCTTTATGGGTGTTGATCGTAAGGTAATGTTTCGAAGCTTCTTCTACCTCCATTTGCAAGTACGCCTGGGCTAGATCAATTTTGGTGAAGTGTTTACCACCAGATAGCGAGGCGAAAATATCCTCAATTCGTGGAAGCGGATATTGCACCGTGTGAAGGACTGGATTCACTGTCACCTTAAAATCCCCACAGATGCGGATCTTCTTTGGTTCCCCAGGCGTATTACTCAATGACCTCTTCATTACAGGGACGATGGGTGTAGCCCACTCGTTCCAGTCCACTTTGGACAGTACTCCTGAACGTTCCAACCCTTCCAGCTCTGCTTCAACCACTGGTCTGATCGCATAAGGCACTGGTCTGGCCTTCAGAAACTTTGGGCTTGCATTATCCTCTATTTTAATTGTTGCTGTTATTCCTTTTAGTGTTCCTAGTCCCTCCTGGAACACTTCTTTTGCATCAGTTAGCATTTTTGACAGTCGTCCAGGTGTGACGTCGTCATCCTTTTTGGCCTCCACCTTCAGTGCCTGTATGGAGTGCCAATCTAAATGTATCTTCCGGATTCACTCACATCCTAGCAGTGGTGGTCCTCCATTTGGCAATACATATATATCCATTTTAGGTATTTCCTGACCTTTATATGTCACTTTCACCCTTATTTTTCCTTTGGGGTAGACTTTTTGCCCCGTATACGTCTTCAAGACAATCTCTGTAGCTTTCAAGGGTATGTGTGAAAATAGCCGCTTGTAGTCTCTTTGATTTATGACTGTTAGAGCTGACCCTGTGTCCAATTCCATTTCCACTTGGACTCCGTCTATCTTGAGTGTAACCCAGATAGTCTGGTGATCCTCTATTTCGGTTACATTATGTAGTTTCAGACAACCCAGCTCCTTGCTTCCGGAGTCTGTGTCACTTTTCTGTTCGTCTGAACCACTGTCCATCACCTGGTGTACCTTTTTGTACTTCTCCTGTGGAGATTTCTTACTGTTGGTTTTCTTCCCAGACCTGCAGACTCTTGCTATGTGTCCTGCTTTCCCACACTGTCTGCACACTTGGTCCTTGAACCAACAATCTTTCTGGTCATGTGTTGTTCTGCCGCAGCGATAGCACTTCCCTGTTCCATAGGTCATTTCGTTGGTGCCGTATTCTTGCGGTCTCCATTGTATCTCTGCAGCACCCCTTGCAGCTGCTTCGTGTGATACTGCCATATTGAAAGCTTTGTCCAGTGTAAGGTCCTTTTCTGATAGAAGCCGTTTCTGGATTCCTTCACTTTGTAGCCCACACACAAACTTGTCCCTTAACGTGTCTGCTAGTCCCGCTCCAAACTGGCAGTATTTCGATAGCTTGCGCAGTTCCGTTGTACTCAGCATTGCTTTCGTCTTTGTGTTGGTTCCTTTTATGGAACTTAAATCGTTCTGCTATCAGCAGCAGTGTGGGGCTTAAGTGGTCCTGTAGGATTTCTACTATGCTTCCAAAATCCTTGTTTACCGGCTTCTCTGGGGTTATTAGATTCCGCAGTAACCCATAAGTTTTTGCACCCATGGAATTTAACAGAACCAGTGCTTTATTAGCATCTGGCACTTCATTCGCCCTGCAGTACACCTCAATACGTTCCACATATGTCGCCCAATCTTTGACTTCATTGTCGAACGTAGAGATACTGCCACTCTTCGGCATCCTTGGTTGTGCGTTAACTATCCCCAATGGCACCTCCCGCGCTTCCCCTTCTTCTCCGCTGGCACAAAATGGCGTCTCCCGCGCTTTCCTTCCTTCCCGCGCTCGCCCGTCTTCTCTGCTGTGGCTTCGCAAAATGGCGTCTCCCATGCTCTTCCTGCTTCTCCGTGGCTCAACGGCGTCTCCCGCGCTCTCCCTGCTTCTCCGCGGCTCAATGGCGTCTCCCCTTGCTTCGCCCCGCGGACCCTAATCAGCCCGTGATCCCTGGCTGTGCTCTGCGCGTTCTTCTCTTGATGTTTGTCGACGCCGCTCGGCCTAGAACTCGGCTGTTTCTTACCCTCTCTCTCTCCAGTTTTGCAGTATTTTTCCATGACGCCGCTCGGTGATCAACCCCCGGCTGCGCCCTGCTCTCTTCACCCTTTTTCTTACCCCATCGACGCTGCCCAGCTCTCTCTCTCTGCCGTCGGTCGGCTCCAGCCGCCGCTGCTCGGGAAGGGTCTGCTCAGGACCTGTCGTCGGTCTCTTTCTGCTCGTTGTGGCTGGGGAACCAAGCCCGGCTTTCCACAGCCTCCCCAGCGAAGTTGGATCTCTGCCTGACTGCTGGGCGGTTGCTCGCGGTCGATGCCCGTGTTCCTGGACTCGACTATTTTTTTTTGTTTAATGTTGCAGGTAGATTCGCATCAACACTCGTCGCCACTGTTAGATCCGTGGTTCAGTGGATAAAGAATTACACGGATGCTGTATATAACATACAACAGGTCTTTACTGGAGGAGGGTCATCTCTAGACTGGAGTACAGAGGCATGCGCACAGCTTATATACCGGTGTGGTTACTGCCGGTACTACAGTATAGAGGAGCTGTAAAAATAGTTCTGACTTAAAGCACATACACTACAACAGTGACCGCCAAAGCCAAATTCTTTCCCGTGCCTACGCCATTTCTTTGGCTGGCTTCCTCACCTTGGTACCAAATTACTGATCCCTCATTTCCCTTATTTGGACCAATAGAGTCTCCACAGTAGAGTTTTAAACCATATGGGCTCCGTGCCTTGGTGTTGCGTCTTTTGCTTCGCATTTAGATGCCGCTGCGGACTCTTTTACACTCACCATTCTGCTCCTTAAGTTGCTGCAGCCAGAAAATGCTGTAGCAGGGACTAGCTTTCACTCTTCCCCAACCCCTCCTCCCCAGGTAGGCTCCCAATGGATGGCGCAAATACCACTAGAAGCCCACTCTCAAAAATAAAATATCCCAACCCAGCAAAATAGCATTGGTTCAGAGTCAGCCAGTGGCTCAGGTGGCTGCACCCTCACCTCTGAGTCAGAGGGTTGTGGCTTCATAATCCCACTCCAGAGTCTTGATCACAAACATCTAGGCTGACACACCAGTGCAGTGCTGAGGGAGTGCTGCACTGTTGGAGGTGCCACTTTTTGGATGCGACGTTATTCTGAGGCCCCCGTCTGCTCTCTCAGGTGGACATAAAAGATCCCATGGCACTAGTTTGAAGAAGAGCAGGGGACTTATCCCTGGTGTCCTGCCCAATATTTATCCCTCAAGCAACATAACAAAAACTGATTATCTGGACATTATCACATTGCTGTTTTCAGGAGCGTGCTGAGGGCAAATTGGCTGCTGTGTTTCCTCCATTACAACAGTGACTACACGTCAAAAAAGTACTTCATTGGCTGTAAAGCGCTTTGGGCCATCCAGTAGTTGTGAAAGGTGCTATATAAAGGCCAGTCTTTCTTACTTTCAAAGTTTGGTCACACCAGTGGACCAAAGTTCTGCTTTGATGGGAAACCCATTATTAAGGAAAATCTACATGAAAGTGTCAAGAATTAACATTTTTTGCTGGGACGCAAGGCTTCGACACTTCCATCTGCCTGGTCCAACAGGAAATTTCTGTCAGCTTTTTAAAAGCATTATTCAGCCTGCAACTTTTCAGCAGCACGCTGGGAGAGATGCGGGTAATTCACAAACATTTCTTGTCTCTTACATTTCTCTCTCAAATTACGTCAATGCATTTCTCACCAATATCTTGGTCATAATTTGGCAGCATTATGACCAGTTAAATGTCATCTGTACACAAAGGACAACAAGGCAGGGTGAGAATGTGTTGGTTTTAGAGGACATAGAATAGAATGCAATCAGATAAAGGGGAAGTAATCGCTCCCACGTTTTAAATGACTGGGTTCATAGAATCATAGAATAGTATGACACAGAAAGCGGTCATTCAGCCCATCGAGGCTGCACCGGCTCTTTCGAAGAGCAATCCAATCAATCCCACTCCTGGCTCTTTTCCCATATCCTGCAATTTGTAATGCTGCCACTTTCTCCATAGAAACATTTTATTTTTACATTACGACTTACTATGCTAATAATATGTGGGTGTTTTAGTTCTGCAATTGGCTGTCTGAAATGTTGCTCTATGGTCTCAAAAGTGGAAAAACAACAATCCTTTACCTGACCTTCATTTTAATGCAGAGCCTCCTGATGTAGTCACACCTGATGTTCAAATTTGCATCTGGGCCAAAAGCCACAGGGCTTGTTGATTATAGAAACAAATGATTGTACACCAGCCATTAGCTCGAGATCAGTGGATCACTGGCGCATTTCAACAGGTGGGTGACGACGACTTTTAAAATCCTTCCTTTGAAACATTATTAGGATTTTCTTGTCATATTTTAAATGATGTTGGCTATGTCACATCCCATTGTTTCCTTTTACACTATTAACCGGAGAGCAGTATTTAGAATAATACAAAATCGACAAGTCAGTGCAGGTGAAAAGATTTCTACTCCCTCAGTCCTGTCTCTCAAACTTGTTCTTTCCGTGTTTCCTCAGATATAAATAGTGAAGCAATCGGTCTGATCAGCACTCATCATAAAACAATGATATTATATGTTGAAGCACAGTGAAATAAAGTTTTGAATTTGTAACTTAGTGAAGGCACAGGTATGTGGCGGAAGCTCATCTCGTTGTGAAATATGACACCAAGGTTGTGAACAGTCATTTTCAGCCTCAGACAGCTGCCAGGGAGAGGGATGGATTCGATCGCTAGAGATCCGGTCCAAAGACAATGGGCTGGATTTTGATACAACTTTCGGGGTTGTAGTCCCGCCTCCATCGAGTTGTGGCCAACCCACGCGATTTTCACTTGATTGACCTTGTTGAGCCCGCCCAGTGGGCTCAGCAGGCCAATTAAGGGCCACCAGGCAACAGGTGACATCACAGATTGACATTTCATCTGTCAAGAGCTTTTAACAGATGAAATATAAGCGTTTGACAGCTCTTTGAAGCTGTCAAACACTGCGGGGTCGATTTTAACTCAGCCGTGAGGCGAGCTTTGAGGCGTGTGGTGGTTTAAAATCGCAAAAACTCTGGGTCAGGACCCCCCCCTGGCCTGGTTCCCGACCCCGAGCCATTTTAACCCAGGCGTGTCTGATGGTCCCGAATCAGTCCCGCCTCCAACAGGCAGGACTGGTCTTTAAGGCCCTTAATCAGCAATAATTGGCCTTTATAATCCCATTTTAACAGGTCCTTGCATTTTTAAACTTTTTCCCATGTAAAACATGCCTGGTGGGGATCACGCCTGTGAAACCTGGCGTGAGCACTATTGGTTTACTGATTATCAGCTGCAGGTCAACCATTAAAGGGGAGATTTTATCAGTCATCAATTGCAGGTGGCAGGACTTTGTTGTTTCAGGCCTGGGGCAACTTTTACCAGGCTTAACCACACCCGTGGAAGGTTGGAGCCTCACACACATCTCCAGTGTGACCTCCTGGGAAACCCCGCTCGCCACCTTCACTCAGCGCTTCCTCAACGGAGGCATGTACCAGAAGCATGGGAGCCATTTATTTCCTTCCCTTCTGGGCATTAGATGAGCTCAAAAACCAGCCGCGGCACCAGCAGAACCAGGAACAGCAGCAGCAACAGTAGCGCCAGGCTGCTGCTCACTCACCTGAAGCTGCACAGGCCAGAAGGGGCCAGTGCTTGGAAGTGGCTTGAGAGAACCTTGCTGCACATCAGGGGGCCATTGGGACCCGTATCTGCACTGGCAGTCCTACTCAGAAGGACTTCCATGAAGGTCTGGTTTCTCTGTTCAATAGATGCTCATCGCTCCTCAAGAGATGCCATTCTATTATGAACACTCACCATGTTTTCCATACCCTGGCGACTTATCTCCTCCTTGCAGGTTGCCATCCTTTCCATGGTGATGCGTTCATGCACCAATGACTCCACAAAGGCTCTGCTCATGTTCGCTATGGACGCCTCCATTCGCTCCACACTCACATCAACCCTGGAGACAAAACCTGCCAGAGACTCCTGCATCTGTTCCTGGAGTTCCAGCCCCGCTGATCTTATGGATGGACCCAGAGGCAGAGGGTCGACATGCATCTGAGCCGAGCTGGCCGAGTCCTGCGCCCTCCGACTAGCACTCTCCACTGTTGTCCCTGTCTCCACAATCTGCTGATCCTCTCTTGTGAGCTGTGGTACACCAGGTGACAACACTACTCTATGTCCCGAAGGTCCCACCGAGGTGTGACTGTCTGCGTGGTGCTGGGTGCACTGAATTCTGCTGACGCTGTGCCCTCAGAGGTTGCAGATTCCTCTGAGGAGTCTGGAAGCTCAGGCTCTTCTTTCTGGACAGTGGGGACGGGTTACATGCACATTGCATATTGCAGATGATATTAGGTCTATCTGTTATAGCTTCAGAATCATTATCAGCGACTCATGCAATGTCAATGAGAGAGATGGAAAACTATTCTGTCACCAGCTTGCTGTGATGCACCCGTCTGTCCGTCCCCCACTTGCGCCTCATCCTCCAGTCCTACGATCTCCAGGACCTCCTCTTCCCAGGGGGTGGGGTGGGCTACTGAGGGTGGCCCTCCTCCTGTCCTCGCTCGTTCTCTTTTATTGTGAGCTCTCTTTTCCTGCAATGAGGGAGACAAGTGGAGTTTGAGTGAGAATGAAGGAGTGAGTGTAGAGAATCCATAGCATAGATGCTTAGCAGGAGACAAGGATGGAGTGAGGTGGCAAGACCAAGGGCCCTCCCTGTGTGTTGTCAGTTGTTTTCATAGCATCAGAGTGATAGGGAGTGTGAGGGCTGCATAGTCGAATAGTTAGGTAAATATGAGCATAGAGAGAGAGGGAATGGGTAAGGGTGCATGGATGTCAGTGTCTAGTGGGATGTGGAGAAAGAGATTGCTAAAGCTGAATGCTGGTGAGGAGAGGCAATGGAGATCAGATTGAGAGTGATGGGAACTTCATACTCACTTTTCCAGTGTGCTGAAGGTCATGAAATCTCTTCCTGCACTGTATCCAGGTTCTGCGGGTAGCCGATAAGGAGTTGACCTCCTCTGCCACTTGCAGCCACGCAGCCTTTGTCTGCTGGGGAGGCATCTTCCTCCCTGATGAAGGGAAGAGCACCTCCTTATGAGCTCTTGCTCCCTCCACTAAAGCCTGCAGTGCAACGTTGTCAAAACGGGGTGCAGACCTCGGTCTTTCTCTTGTCATTCTGCTTCCAGCTCAGTGTACCAGCAAATGCCAAAAGGTTGGCAGCCTGCAGAAGAAGCAAGGCTTGTTGCAGACCCTAAATGCAGCAGCAATAATGACGTCATATTATGCAACTTTCTGACTAGAAATACTCATTTGCCAAGGGTTCCCACACGTTGGAAATCAATTGGCCAATTGAGTTAAAATTGCATCAATCTCACAGACCCATTTAGATTCGTGTGGGAAACACCAAATTCGGGGAACCCGACAATTCCCCGCACCTGAGTTAAAATCGACCCCTGACAATCTGTACACCAAATTAATTCCTTTCTCTCAGGCTGATTTAGAGATCTCTCCAGAATAGAAAGCTGAATGCTGCAACTTTTGACAGCTCGCGGCCATTCTGCTTTCTGTGCCGCTGAGATGAGGGACTCCCGAGACCTGAAGGAAGGAAGGCTGTAAAGGTAAGTAAAGGTAATTAAACTTCTTTAAACACTTTACAAACTTACCTCTGCAGTCATGCATCCATCACTCACCTAAACACCGAACATCTCGAACCCTCCAAGCCCTTCAGCCCGACTGTCCGCCTCGCTAACTTGGCGTGGTTTGGAGCTGTCGGGAATACCACACTTAAGCGATAAAAATAGGGATTAGGCTAAAAACTGCCTGTTAACTACCTGTTAACAAGCAGTTAATTGGTACTAATCCCCTTCCCGCCTCGGGGAGGCGGGTCCCAGCACAGGTCGGGTATCCGCCTCCTTTGAAACTGGCATAGAGGAGGGTTGGGGGCGGGATGGGTTCTTGCCCCCCGATTTCGAGATTTTAATCCCCCGCACACCTCCAATCCCGCCTCCATGGCCCAATGAAAATCCTGCCCAATGGCTTTGATCTTCCCAATATTTAGTTGGAGGAAATTTCTGCTCATCCTGTACTGGATGTCGGACAAGCAGTCTGACAAAATATAGAATGTGGAGGGGTTGAGAGAGGTGGTGGTGAGGTAGAGCTGGGTGTCGTCAGCTGTGTTTTCACATGATGTCTCCGAGGGGCAATATGTAGATGTGAAATATGAGGGGGTCAAGGATAGATCCTTGGAGGACACCAGAGGTAATGGTGCGGGAGCAGGAAGAGAAGCCATTGCAAGTGATTGTCTGGCTACAACTAGATAAGAATAGAACCAGGCGAGTGCAGTCCCACCCAGCTGGACGACGGTGGCGAGGTGTTGGAGAAGGATGGTGTGGTCAACGGTGTCAAAGGCTGCAGATAGGTCGAGAAAGTCTAGAAATACACAGCCATAGGAACAGGAGTAGGTCATTCAGCCTGTTGAGCCAGGTTTGCAATCAATCAGATTATGACTGATCTGTATCCTAACTCCACCCACCCACCTTGACTCCATGTCACTTAATAACCTTGGTTTGCAAAAATCTATCACTCTCTGATGTAAAATTATTAATTGAGCTCGCGTCTACTGCTTCTTGTGGGAGAGAGTTCCACACTTCTCCCACCCTTTGCGTGAGGAAGTGTTTCCTAACTTCTCTCCTGAATGGCTCTGATTTTAAAGTTATTGCCCCTTCTCCTAGACTCCTCCACCAGCAGAAAAAGTTTCTCTCGATCTACCCTATCAATTCCTTCCAAACTCCTAAAACCTGAATCAAATCACCCCTTAACCACCTATACTCCAGGGAGTACAGGCCTACTTTATGTAATCTCGCCTCAGAATTACACCACTGCAGCCCTGGTAATGTGCTGAATCTGTGATGCACTCCTTCCAAGGCTAATATATGCAGTGCCCAAAACTGTACACAGTATCCCAGATGTGGTTTAATCAGGGCTTTGTATAGCTGCAGCAAAACTTCCTCCCCTTTATATTCCAGCCCTCTAGAAAAAAGGCTAACGTTCCATTAGCCTTTTTGATTATTTTTTTACCTGCACACTACATTTTAGTGATCTGTGTACATGGATCCCTAAAGCTCTTTGCATGTCCACAATTCTTAGATTTTCATCTTTTGAAAAATATTTTGATCAATGTTCCCTTTAAGCTGCGCAGCCACGCAACGTTCTGGAGGTCCCGAGCAACCGGCTCACCGGCTGTTAAAGGGAAAAACCGAGCAGGCGTGGAATTTTGAATGTTTCCACTAATTTTCTTTGGGCCGTGCTGCCTGTTAAAGGCACCGCTCAGTTGATAAAAACATGAGAGTCAACATTGACTTGGATCTCTCCTTTTTTGGACCAAAATTTAATACCGCACAGTTACCTGCATTGAAATGTATCTGCCACAGTTTTGCCCATTCACTTCATCTATCAATGTTTCTTTGTAATGATATGCTCCCGTCCATACTACTGACTATGCCACCAATCTTTGGCCTAGAAATTCAGTAAGGCGCTGCCAGCTTTGCGGCCAGTTACTGCCCAAAGAGGGCTTCTGCGCCAATAGAGGAGTTTGCACTAATATTCAGCGCATCGGTAATGGCGGCGGTAGCTGTTAGCGCTGCGCCGGCACCGATGACGTCATCAGTGTGCGCAGTGCCCCGGTTCCGCCCCGATACCGGCCCGACCCCCATATTGAGTTGCGGCCGCCTCTTCCGCAGCGGCCGCAAACAGCGATCAGAAAACGGGGCCGTACTGTAGCCTTAGTGGGGCGCTTTAAGGTGGAGGTGCGGCCGGACGCTTTTTCGGCGGCCGCCTGCCCGCACCTCCTTCCCTGGCCTCCTCCACCGCCCCCCCCCGCGGCATTGCCGGCTGCTTTCCGTGAACCCGGCACTTCTCCGTGGTGCCGGGCTCATTTGCCGGCACTATCCAGCGGCGATCTCCCCGTTGCAGGCACCTCCCCCTTAAGAGAAGGAGGAGGCCTGCAGTACCGCAGCCTGCCGCTCCGCAGCGGGTGGCGCAGCGGCGCCTAGAGCGCTGAAATTCAGTTTCAGCGCCCCAAGCGGGGGCGGGCATACCCTGGAATAGCGCCCGGTTCCGACTTGGGGCGCAAAAACTGAGTATCTGACGCGCGCAACTGGCTCCGCGCTCAACGCTAACTTTTGGGCGCACGACAGCTGGCGGGCCCAAAGTGAATTTCTAGGCCTTTGTGTCATTGGTAAACTTGGACATATGGCTCTCTATTGTTCTATCTAAGTCTTTAGGAGATATAGTAAGAGAGTTATAGGTTCAGGAAAGCAAACAGTGGAGACTGATTAGAATTAAGGAATAAGAGAGGACTTAAAACTGTAATGGGAGATGTCTAAAGGACTCCTGATAGCAGCAACAAAGTGGCAGAATTCGGAGATTAGAGAGGCCTGTAACAAAAGCAAAGTTGTTTTAATAGGCGACTTTAATTTTTATATAGATTGGGAAGAGCAGTGTAGCTCAAGTCAGAAAAGTAGAGAATTTTTTGAGTACATTCAAGATAGTTTTCTGGGGCAATATGTTCTACAGTGAATACAGTCCAAAAGTATTTTATTGGCTGTCAAGCGCTTGAGTTGTCCGGTGGTCGTGAAAGGCGCTATATAAATGCAAGTCTTTCTTTTTTTTAAACCCAACAAGAGGGCAGGACATATTAGATTTTGTAATGAGTAATGAGCCAGACATAGTTAATAATCTAAGAGTAAGAGAACAGTTATCTAACAGTGATCATGATATCATCGAATTCAATGTTAGGTTTGAAAAGGAGAAATTTAACACAGTTAGTAGTGTCTAGCTTATGGTCAGGCTCTCTTTAATGGAGTGAGAATGAGACTGACGACAGCAATCTGGTCAAAACTGTTATCGGGTAAAAGTACAGATGAACAGAGGGAGGTGTTCCAAAAAGAATTGAGCTTAATACAGGACCAATATACACCCTTAAGGCGAAAGAGCTCCACTTAACAAATAAAACAGCTGTGGTCGACAAAAGAGGTGAGAAATAATATAAAACTAAAGTAAAGAGCACATAAAATTGCAAAGAATAATGTAGATCCAGGGACTGGGATAGATATAAACAACAGCAAAGGAAAACAAAAAAGATCATCAGAGCTGCCAAAAGGGAATACGAAAAGAAACTTGCGAGGGCAATCAAGATTATATTCGAAGAAAATGATAGTCAAGGGTAATGTGGGCCCTTTATAAACAGATGGGGCTAAGATTGCAAATGAAAATGAGAAAATGGCAGACTTGTTGAATGACTATTCTGTGAAGCTGTCAAACACTGATATTCTGTGTAGTTTGATGAGTCCTTGTGTTCAGGGCTCATCAAACCTTTCAACTTTGCAGAAATCACCTGGCTGTTGGTTCGGAGGATCCAACAGCCAGTCTGTGAAATCTACAATGAAGATGTTGGGACTCCAGATCCACAGTGGCTGAAGGCTGTAGGCAGAAACAAAGGTAAGTGAACATTTTATAACACCTTACCTACTTACCACTCCACACTTGCACCCATCACTCACCTCTACATTGCATTTTCAGGCCTCTCTGACGCCCCAGACCTCCTACTCAGCTATTACACCCCGAGGTCGGGAAGCCTGCACTTGGAAAGGTAAAATGGGACTAATCCTATTTTCTGCCTGTTAACTACCTGTTAACAGGCAGTTAATAGCATTTAATCCCTTTCCCGCCTCGAGGAGATGGGACCCAGGGCAGGACATCTTCCCGCCTCCTGGCAAAATGGCACGGAGGCGGGATGGGGCGGGTTTGCCAGCTGCCCCCACATTCTGCAACTTTACCGGCAGTCCTGCCTCCATAGCCATCTCCTCAGGGCTAAAAAAGTCCAGCCCCTAGTGTCAGTTGTTATGTATTGTGTGTTCTCCTCCCACCTGTGGTGGCGCTGTCACAGGAGATAAATGGTTATGTGTTCTCTTGGTTAAGTTTAGCTCTCTTTGTTCGGAACTTTCCAGAACTTCCTTTCCTTCCAATAAAGCACTTCATGTTTGAATCTCTGAGTTCTGAGTCCTAAATTGTGCCTAGGTAGAAAGGTACCGACACAACAAGTGGCGACGAGGATCGGATGAATCTGTGTTGTGGGAACTTTCTTGTTTCCGACTACAAAACACTCAGAATAGAGATTGCAGCATCACATTAACGTTACGGCAGTGAGTAAAGAGAAATTTTAATTTGAAACGTGAGATGGCTACTATATTAGGAAACATCGGTGATTTTGATGAAAATGTGGAGAAATGGAGCGCATATATGGAACGTTTTGACTATTTTGTATTGGCAAATGCAGTGGCAAATTAAAAAGTCGTGCCTACCTTTTTGAGTCTAATCGGGCCGTAGACATTCAATTTACTTTGCAGCCTCGTGCAGCCAGATAAGCCAGGAACTAAAACATATAAGCAACTAGTGGAAATTATTGGAGCACATTTTTCACCAAAACCTCTGGTTATTGCTGAGAGATTTAGATTTCACAAACGGAATCAAGAGGAGGGGGAATCAGTGACGATGTTTATTGCTGCTTTAAAAAGGTTATCAGAACACTGCGAGTTCAAGGAGGTGCTGAAGGACACCATTAGAGTCAAACTCATGTGTGGTCTGCAAAATGCAGCCACACAGAAGCACCTTCTTACTGAGGACAACCTTACTCTTGAAAAGGCCATTGTAGTTAGTGTCTCCATGGAGATGGTGGAAAAGGAGGCTCACCAGTTGACTTCAACAGGGAGAGTTCACAAGGTGTCGTCTGAGCCTAAAGGTGCGCGGAACGGCACATGTTACCGTTGTGGGAAAATGGGCCATCACGCTAATGACTGCTGGTGTACGGAGCTGGAATGCTGAAATTGTGGCAAAAAGGGTCACATTGAACGCGCCTGTAGAGGTAAAAAAAGAACAGACAGAGCTGGGAAGCATGGAAGCAAAATGTCTGTATTTGGACAAGAGAGGAAAAAGAGTGTTCATTCAGTGCAGTATGATGGAACAAGCAAAACAGAGGGGAGCGACACCTCTGAGGAGGAAGAGGTGCACATACTGACGGTTGCAGGTGATTCAAATGGCTACTGGGTGTTACCACTGGTGGAGGGACAATCAGTGCGGATGGAGGTGGACACAGGCGCGGCTGTGTCCCTTGTTTCAGACACTGTCTACAACAAAATGCTAAAGCATCTTACCCTTCAGCCAACAAACATTGTGTTAAAGACGTATACCGGCGAACCTGTGGCCATGAGAGGCGCCATTGAGGTGACAGTTAAATTGAACGGACAGACTGCAAAACTGCCACTATATGTGGTAAAGGGAAATTACCCATCGCTACTGGGACGTGCGTGGCTAGAGAAAATCACGCTGGACTGGCCTGCAGCCTGTATGATGTCAAAAGGGGAGTCAGGTCTGACTGCAGTGTTAAACAAACATGCAGAACTCTTCAATGGGGAACTTGGGAGCATGAGAAAGATCAGCGTGAGACTGGACATTAAACCTGACAGCAAGCCGAAGTTTCACAAAGCCCGACCTGTACCCTATGCAATTAGGCCAAAAGTTGAGGCTAACTTGGAGGCCTTAGTCGAGAATGGAGTCCTGGAGCCTGTGAGCATGAGCAAATGGGCCACACCCATTGTTCCTGTCCTTAAAAAGGATGGATCTGTTCGAATCTGCGGGGATTTTAAAGTGACTATTAACCCGGTGCTGTCTGCGGAAAATTACCCTCTTCCCCTCATTGATGATCTTTGTACGGGCCTGGCCGGAGGGCAAAAGTTCAGCAAAATAGACTTATGCCAGGCTTATCTACAAATGCATGTCGATGACAAATCAAAGGAGCTGCTGACAATTGTGACACACAAGGGGCTATACAGGTACTGCCGCCTTCCATTTGGAATTACGTTGGCCCCTGCTCTATTCCAAAGGGCAATGGATCAGATTTTGAGTGGACTGCCATGAGTCCAGTGCTACCTGGACGACATCCTTGTCACTGGGACAAATGAGGAGGATCATCTTCTGAACTTGGATGCGACACTACAACGACTGAAAGATTACGGACTCAGAGTTCGTAAAGACAAATGTGAATTCTTTCAGTCTTCAGTTGAGTACCTGGGGCATGTGATTGACGCTACTGGTCGAAGGTCAAGGCAATCGTGGAGGCCCCAACACCCCAACACCCCATTTCTGGGGCTACTTAACAACTATGGGAAGTTTATTCCAGACTTAGCAACATTGCTGAAGCCGTTACATCAGTTGCTATGTCAAGGCAATACATGGAAATGGACTGAACTGTGCAATGAAGCTTTCGCCCAAGCAAAGAAAGCATTGTTGAAATCGGAGGTCCTGACACACTTCGACCCAAAGCTACCCGTGCATCTAGCATGTGATGCATCACCATATGGTGTGGGAGCAGTCACATCCAACATCATGCCTTCGGGTGAAGAGAAACCTATCGCCTTCGCATCACGCACCTTGAACAAGGCTGAGAGTAACTATGCGCAAATTGAGCGCGAGGCCGTGGGAATCGTTTTTGGAATTCGAAAATTTCATCAGTACCTGTTTGGGAGAAGGTTCACACTCCTGATGGACCACCGTCCATTGACTTCAATCTTCGGGCCCCACACTGGAATTCCATCTCTCGCTGCAAGCAGGATGCAAAGGTGGGCTTTACTGTTGTCAGGACACACATACGACATCAAATATCGCAAATCAGACTTGCACGGCAACGCAGACGGTCTCTCGAGGCTACCCTTGCCTGTTACTCCCCCAGAGCCTCGTCAGATAGACATCTTCTACTTTAGACAAGTGGAGGGAGCACCTGTCACTGCAGTTCAGGTGCGAAGGTACACCCGCAACGATCCAGTCCTGTCTGAGGTAATGGACGATGTCGTTCGAGGGAGAGTTATAGGAGATTCTCCTAGTTTGAAACCTTACGTTTCAAAAAGAAATGAGCTCTCCGTCCAGGCAGGTTGTCTTCTTTGGGGACGCTGTGTCATCATTCCGCCACCTCTGAGGGAACCTATACTGCAACAACTTCATACAGGCCACAGTGGGATGGTTCGGATGAAGGAAATGGCAAGAAGCTACTTCTGGTGGCCAGGTCTCGATGAGAATATTGAGGAGAAAACCAAAACATGTTCCCCATGTCAAAGGGTCCGGAATGTTCCACAGCTGGCAACCCTACACCCCTGGGATTGGCCTGCAGAAGTGTGGCAGCGAGTATATGTGGACTTCATCGGTCCTTTCGAAGAGAAGATGTTTATGGTGGTTGTAGACGCTCGTAGCAAGTGGCTGGAGGCCGCTGTGATGAGGTCTACCACGGCAGAGAAAACAATTGAGAAACTTGGTGAGATGTTCAGCCGTTATGGCTCACCGGAACAACTCGTAAGTGACAACGGTCCACAATTTGTATCACAGGAGTTTGCAACCTTCCTGCATGTGAATGGTGTCCAACACATCAGGTCTGCGCCCTATCATTCCTCTACTGACAGACAGGCAGAAAGTTTCGTGCAAACTTTGAAGCACGCCTAGAAGGCATCGCAAGGTCAGGGCTCAATCCACCAACGTCTGAACAGCTTCCTGTTGTCCTACAGGAACGAACCGCATGCCACAACCAAAACTTTCCCCGCTTGGCTCATGATGAAGAGGCAGTTGAGGACAAGTTTTGACTTACTCAAACCTCCAAGGGCAGAGCAGGTTGTCCATCGTCAAGAACAAGCTCAAGTTGAAAAGAGAGAGAAAAGAGCCAAGGAGAGATGGTTTCATCCGGGAGAGCACGTCCTAGCTCGAAACTACAACACTGGTGATCGCGCAGACAGGCCCTGTGTCTTACATGGTTGAGACTGCTGAGGACGTCGTCTGAAGAAGACACACAGATCAACTGTTGCTAGGAGCAGAGACAGCCACAGAGGCTCCAACGGCTGGTTGGCCTGAACTCTTTCCGGATGATACCGCAAACCAGCATCCTTTGTCACAGTGCTCTTCTCCAACACAGGAAGTCAAAGAGACTGTTCCACCTGTGCAAACTCCTGACTTTCAACTGACACAGGCACCTTTTCCATCCAGGCCTGTGTCAATGCCTACTGCGGTGGAAGGCAGTGATGACCGCCGGTATCCTTTCAGAGAGCGGCAGCCTCCAAGACGCTTGGATCTGTAGGCTTAGTGACTTACCCACAAGACTGGGGCAGAATAAACCCCAGAGTAAAGTCAGGGTTTGAGGCAGTCTACCTCTACCCTAGGTTCGTTGAGTGCATTGAAAGAAACTTACCTGTTGAGGAATAATATGGACCTTCCATTTAAGAGGGGAGGAAATGTTATGTATTGTGTGTTCTCCTCCCCCCTGTGGTGTCGCTGTCACAGGAGATAAATGGTTGGGTGTTCTCTCGGTTAAGTTTAGCTCTCTTTGTTCAGAACTTTCCAGAGCTTCCTTTCCTTCCAATAAAGCACTTCATGTTTGAATCTCTGAGTTCTGAGTCCTAAATTGTGTCTAGGTAGAAAGGTATCGACACAACATCAGTCTTCACAGTAGAGGAAGAGGATAATACACCTGATATTCCAGAGAATTAATAATGAATCAAGGACTGGAACACACTAAAGTTAATGTAAGCAAAAAAACAGCATTAGAAAAAATAATGGGACTAAAGACTGACAAATCCCCAGGATTTTAAACCCAGGGTTTTAAAGGAAGTAGGTAAGGAAATTGCAGATGCTTTAGCCATAATCTTCCAAAGTGCTCTCGATTCAGTAATTGTCCCTTTAGATTGGAAAATTGCAAATGTAACTCCATTATTTAAGAAAGGTGAGAGAGAGAAACCAGGAAATTATAGAGCTGTTAGTCTAACATCTGTTGTGGGGATATTACATACGAACATACGAATTAGGAGCAGGAGTAGGCCACTCCGCCCCTCGAGCCTGCTCCGCCATTCAATACGATCATGGCTGACCTGATTACTCCACATTCCTGCCTACTCCCGATAACCTTTCACACTGTTGCTTATCAAGAATCTATCTACCTGCGTTAAAAAAATTTGAAAGACTCTGCTTCCACTGCCCTCTGACAAGAGAGTTCCAAAGACTCACATCCACCCTGTCAAGACTCCTCAGGATCTTATATATTTCAATCAAGTCACCTCTTACTCTTCTAAACTCCAGCGGATACAAGCCTAGCCTGTCCAACCTTTCCTCATAAGACAACCCGCCCATTCCAGGTATTAGTCTAGTAAACCTTCTCTGAACTGCTTCCAACGCATTTACATCTTTCCTTAAATAAGGAGACCAATACTGTACACAGTACTCCAGATGTGGTCTCACCAATGCCCTGTATAACTGAAGCATAACCTCCCTACTTTTGTATTCAATTCCCCTCACAATAAACTATAACATTCTATCAGCTTTCCTAATTACTTGCTGTACCTGCATACTAACCTTTTGCGATTCATGCACTTGGACACCCAGATCCCTCTGCATCTCAGAGCTCTGCTTCTCTCACCATTTAGATAATATGCTTCTTTTTTATTCTTCCTGCCAAAATGGACAATTTCACATTTTCCCACATTATACTCTATTTGCGAGATCTTTGCCCAATCACTTAACCTATCGATATCCCTTTGTAGCCTCCTTATGTCCTCTTCACAATTTACTTTCCTACCTATCTTTGTGTCATCAACAGATTTAGCAACCATACCTTCGGTCCCTTCATCCAAGTTATTTATATATAAGTTGTAAATTGTTGAGGCTCCAGTACTGATCCCTGTGGCACACCACTCGTTACATCTTGCCAACCAGAAAATGACCTATTTATGCCTACTCTCTGTTTCCTGTTAGCTAGCCAATCTTCTATCCATGCCAATATGTTACCCCCTACACCATGAGCTTTTATTTTCCGCAATAACCTTTGATGTGGCACCTTACCAAATGCCTTCTGGAAATCTAAGTACAATACATCCACAGTGCAGTTCCCTTTTATCCACAGCACATGATACTTCCTCAAAGAATTCTGACAAATTGGTTAAACATGATGTCCCTTTCACAAAACCATATTGACTCTGCCTGATTACCTTGAACTTTTCTAAGTGCCCTGCTATAACATCTTTAATAATAGCTTCTAACATCTTCCCTATGATAGATGTTAAGCTAACTGGCCTGTAGTTTCCTGCTTTCTGTCTCCCTCCCTTTTTGAATAAAGGAGTTACATTCGCTATTTTCCAATCTAATGGAACCTTCCCCGAATCTAGGGAATTTTGGAAAATTAAAACCAACGCATCAACTATCTCACTAGCCACTTCTTTTAAGACCCTAGGATGAAGTCCATGAGGATCCGAGGACTTGTCAGCCCGCAGCTCCAACAATTTGCTCTGTTCCACTTCCCTGGTGATAGTAATTTTCTTGAGTTTCTCCCTCCCTTCCATTTCCTGATTTATAGCTATTTCTGGGATGTTACTTGTATCCTCTATAGTGAAGACCGATGCAAAATACCTGTTCAATTCAACTGCCATCTCCTTATTTTCCATTATTAATTCCCCAGACTCAATTTCTATAGGACCAATGCTCGCTTTGTTAATTATTTTCTTTTTAATATATCTATAGAAACTCTTACTATCTGTTTTTATATTTCTAGCTAGCTTTCTCTCGTACTCTAATTTTTCTCTCCTTATTAATCTTCTGGTCATTCTTTGCTGTTTTTTATATTCTGTCCGATCTTCTGACCTGCCACCCATCTGTGTGCAATTATACACTTTTTCTTTAAGTTTGATACTATCTTTAACTTTTTTAGTTAACCACGGATGGTGGGTCCTCCCCTTAGAATTTTTCTTTCTCGTTGGAATCTATATATTCTGTGTATTCTGAAATATCCCCTTAAATGTCTGCCACTGCAACTCTATTGACCTATCCCTTAACCTAATTTGCCAGTTCACTTTAGCTAGCTCGGCTTTTATGCCCTCATAATTGCCCTTATTTAAGTTTAAAATATAAGTCTTGGACCCACTCTTCTCTCCCTCAAACTGAATGTAAAATTCAATCATATTATGATCGCTGCTATCTAGGGGCGCCTTCACTATGAAGTAATTAATTAATCTTATCTCGTTGCACAATACCAGGTCTAGTATAGCCTGCTCTCTGGTTGACTCCAGAATGTGCTGTTCTAAGAAACTATCCCGAAAACATTCTAGGAACTCCTCTTCTAGGCTACCTTTGCCCATCTGATTGTTGATTGTTCCAGTCTTTAAGTAGATTAAAATCCCCCATGATTATTGCTATACCTTTCTGACAAGCTCCCATTATTTCTTCCTTTATACTACATCCAACCATGTGGTTACTATTAGGGGGCCTGTACACCACTCCCACAAGTGATTTCTTGCCTTAATCATTGCTCATCTCTACCCAAACCGATTCTACATCCTGGTTTGCTGAACTTCGGTCATCCCTCTCTATTGTGCTAATACCATCATTAATTAACAGAGCCAACCCTCCACCTTTTCCTGGCTTTCTGTCCTCCCTAAGTGTCATGTACCCTTCAATATTCAGGTCCCAATCTATTTCATCCTGCAGCCATGGGCGCGATCTTGCCAGCCCTGGGTATGGAGGCGGGACTGTTGGGAAATTGGCAGAATTTGGGGACGGGCGCCCAACCCGCTTCCAACCCGCCTCCGTGCCATCTTGCCAGGAGGCGGGTAGCCATGCCACATCGGGTCCCGTCTCCTTTGTGGGGGGGAAGGGATTACAGCCAAAATGTGCTTTGAAAGTAAGTGATGGATGCAAGTGTGGAAAGGTGACTATCTGAGGTAAGTGCAAAGTGTTAGAAAAAGTGTACTTACCTTTGTTTCTTCCTGCAGGCTTCAGTCGATGGGTATGTGGAGAGTCTCGCACCTCCGTGGTAGAGATGACAGATGGCCGTTGCATTCTCCAGTGCAACAACCATCTCATTTCTGCAAAAGAAAGAGGTTTGATGAGGTCTTGAATTTAAGACCTCATCAAACTACAGAGAATGTCACTGTTTGACAGCTTCATAGAGCTGTCAAATGAGGACAATTCATCTGTCATACGTTGACGTTCTCTGCAACCGGCTTTCCATTAATTGGCCTGCTAAGTGCTCAGGTGAATCAAGGGAAAATAGCTTGGGTTGGCCAGAAGTTGATGGAGGTGGGACTAAAACCCGACAAGTGGGAGTCCCGCCTCCAAAAGCATCCCATTGGCAAAATCACCCCTTATATTTCTGAATTGGCTATCAGATCGTACTTCTTTATTTGCGCTATCTGTTCATCTGTTTTGGTTCGAATGCGACGTGCATTCAGATGCAGAGCCTTTAGTTTTGTAATTTTTTTTGTAACCTCTAGCCTTATCTGTTGATTTACTCTTAGATTTGCACTCAATCCATTCCTGTCATGGTCTGTTTATCTTTTCCCATATTAATACCTTTCTCGCCTGCCTTGTGTAATGATCAGTAACCTGTCATTCTGGAATGGTACACTAGGTGGTGCTGTATGTATGTCAGCTACTATCATTGGTTCCTTTGTTTGTTTGTTTTGGTGTTTCTGACATGTCTCACATTTCCCTATCATGTTCTCAATGTCCGTACTTATGCCAGGCCAATAAACAGTGTCTCTTGCTCTCCTTTTGCATTTTTCAATTCCGAGGTGTCCTTCATGAATCCTTTTGAGCATGTCTTGACGTAGAGCCTGTGGAATGACTATTCTGTTCTGTTTTAGTAATAGTCCACTTGCGACACTCAATTCTGACCTGATGTGAAAATATTTTGGACAGGAACCTTTTGGCCAACCATGATGAATGTTCTCTATTACTGTTTGTAATACTGTATCTTTTACTGTTTCTTCTGCTATTTGCTTTGATTTTGTGTCTGACACGGGCAGCGCAGCAGTGACCATACTCACATGAACATCCACGTCTTCTTCAGTAGAGCTCACATGACTCATTGTGGGTGCTCGGGATAGTGCATCTGCTAACACTATGGCCCCGATTTTCGGGCAGCTGTCGGGCGGCTTTTCATGCGGCCGTGGTCCGAAAATCGCGGAAAAAGCGGGTCGGGACCCCCCCCGCCTGATTCCCCGCCCCGTCCGACTTTCGGACCGCCGTTTCCACGTGCCCCGCTTTAGTCCGGCCTGCCGCTGGCGGGACTGCTCGTTGGAGCACTAATCACCAATGATCACCTTGTTAAGGACGATTTTCCCGTGCCGTTGCGACTTTGGGGCTTTCCCCACCTGAAACCCGTCTGCGGGGAACCCCGCCGATGAGAGCTGGCGTGAAAACAGCTGGCTTGCTTGCTTGCAGCAGCAGGTCACTGAGGGCTGAAGAGATTTAAAGAGGCAGCATTTGCAGGCTGCAGGACCTTGTTGATCAAGGCTTGGGGGAACTATTTGAAGCCTTAGGAGCAGCTGCAGAAAGTTGGAGCCTCATACACTTCTTCAGTGTGAGCTCCTGGGAAGCCCCTCTCACTACCCTAACTCAGGACCTCCTCAACCGAGGCATCTGCTAGAAGCATGGGAGGCCTTTGGCACCTTCCCTTCCTGGCATTAGAGGATCTCCAACAGCAGAGCTGGCAGCAGCAGAACCAGGAACAGCAGGATGATTACCAGGAGCACCAGGCTGCTGCTCACTCACCTGAAGCTGCACAAGCCAGAAGGGGCCAGCGCTTTGAAGTGGCTTGAGAGCACCTTGCTGCGCTTTAGGGGGCCAGTGGGACCCATTTCTGCACTGGCAGTCCTACTCAGAAGGACTTCCATGAAGATCTGGTTTCTCTGTTCAACAGATGGCCAGCGCTCCTCAAGAGATGTCATTCTCTTATGAGCACTCACCATGTTTTCCGTACCCTGGCGAGTTATCTCCTCCATGGAGGTTGCCAACCTTTCCATGGTGCTGCGTTCATGCACCAATGGCTCCACAAAGGCTCTGCTCATGGTCGCTATGGTCTCCTCCATTCGCTCCACACTCGCAGCGACCCTGGAGACAAAACCTGCCAGAGACTCCTGCATCTGTGCATGGAGATCCATCACCTCTTCTCTTGCGGATGGACCCAGAGGCAGAGGGTCGACATGCAGCGCAGCTGAGCTGAGCTGGCAGAGCCCTGCGTCCTCCGACAAGGACTCTCCACTGCTGTCCCTGTCTCCAGTATCTGCTGAGGCTCACTTGTCAGCTGTGAAACACCAGGTGACAACACTACTCTATGTCCCGAAGGTCCCCCCGATGTGTGAGTGTCTGCGCTGGTACTAGGTGCGCTTACTTCTGCTGACGCTGCACCCTCAGAGGTTGGAGCTTCCTCTGAGGAGTCTGGCTGCACAGCCTCTTCCTCCTCCACAGTGAGGATGGGGGCTCTGGATGGTACTGTGCGGGAGTAAAGGAAGGAGTTACAGATGTAATGCCAAGGTTCCTCTGGTGACTCCCAGCGAGTTGGAATCTGCTGACACCTGCATCCATGCAGCATTGGTCTCAGTGGGAGGCCTCTTCCTCACTGACCTAGGGAAGACGACCTCCTTGCGGGCCCTAACCCCATCCAATAATGCCTGCAGTGAAGCCTCGTCGAATTTGAAGGCAGCTCGGGGTCTGGCACTGGCCACAGCTGCTGCAGGCTCCTCTGCCATCCTGTATGGTTCATTTGGAAGCCTTCAGATGATGCAGTGCTTGCTATGGACCTTGAAAGCACCACGAATGATGACATCATACTGTGGGGATTTCTGACTCGATTTAGACAATTAGCAAGGCTTCCCACATGCTGGGAATTAATTGGCCAATTGAGGGAAAATTGCATGGGGCTGGCTGACACTTTTTTATGTGTGTCAGAAACCCCACATTTGGGGAAATCCGACCATTCCCCACAGAAGCCGAAAATCGGGGCCTATGTATTTGCCTGGTGTGTAGATCAGTTCAAAGTCATATCTTTGCAGCTTCATCATGAGTCGTTGAATCCTTGGAGACATCTCATTCAGATTTTTTTTTATGATGGCAACCAGTGGGCTGTGGTCTGTCTCAACTGTGAAGGTGGGAAGTCCATATATGTAGCCATGGAACTTTCCTAATCCAACTACCAAGCCTATACATTCCTTTTCAATCTGGGCGTATCGACACTCAGTATCAGTCATAGACCTGGAGATTTACCACATCTTCCCAAGTTTGATCCCTTGCCCCTACTATTTAGTTTAAAGCCCTCTCTATCGCCCCAGTTATATGACTCGCCAGGACACTGGTCCCAGCTCAGTTCAGGTGAAGTCTGTCCCTGCGACGATCTTTGTTTGCCTTGGTTTGTCACTGGTGCAGGTCACCTAACTCCTGTCCCAGAGCTCATTTATAAATGAGTTCTTGATGGTTGAGGATCGACTTCAGTCCCTTCTCAATGACCCCGGTTTTCAAACAGCAACAAGGTCAGGTTCTTCGTTTGGCTCGCCAATGCTGTCTTAAACAAACTTCTGTTGTTCACTTGAGTTGTAACAAATTCAGTCTTTTGGTTATAATCGTTTGATTGTTTAACTTCAGCATAAAAAGCAATTTACAAGTGAAGTATAGTCACAGATAGAGAACATGAACCTAGGCATGGGTCCCTTATCATGCTGCCTGAACAGAGGGAAAAGCTACATTTATACACTGTTTCCTTATCAAACTGGAACTGGCGTTGCCCAATTCTGGTAGTTACATCAACAACCTTGGATTTAAGATGTCTTGTCCATGCTATGGTAAACATATCCAAGGCCAGTTGGTTGCAAACACCAGCTATTGATAAGTGAAATCTCTCTCTCTAATGATGCCAACCACATTTTTCTCCTATATTGAATCAACTAACCATGAACATCTGATCAGAAGCTGAATTAACCGAGTTTCATATGCCAACAGGTTGGAGGCGTGGGGTCAGTTAACGTGTTAAAAATGTGAATCCTGACCTGAACCCGCCTCCAACCTGCCCACATTTGTTTTTAACGGGGGCTGGATGGGGGGAGGGGGTGGGCAGAGAATCTGCTGCCAGCAGGCGGGTTGTCTATTTAAATATTATAATGAGGCTGGAAGCCTCTTCTTTAACCTCCATTTTGTCTTTAGCTTTAGCTGGTTGGGTTTTGCAAACCTCGTGAAACCTGCCAGCTAATGCAAGGCGAAGACTGCTGCATCCAGGAGGAATGTGTGTTTACAGGGACCTCATGAATCCAGGGTCCCTGCCTACCCACTCCCGTGATCAGAGAAACCCCCACGAGGCCTCCAATCACCCCGCAGGCCTCAAATTTCCCCCCAGGCCTACATCAAGGCCTCCGATTCCTCCAAACGCCTTCGGCCCCCACTCCTCCCCCACCCTGCTCCTCTGCCCCACCTTACTGTGCCGGCCCCTGATCCCTTCAGACCGCCCACGTGCCGCCACAAGCCCATGATCATCACCTGACGCTCCCCCCACAGTGCTTCTCCCAGTCCCCAATCCTCACCCTTCGCCCAGCCCCCCACTGTGCTGTTCCCGGCCCCCGATCCTCACCCATCGCCCAGCCCCCCACCGTGCTGTTCCCGCCCCCTGATCCTCACCCATCGCCCAGCCCCCAACCGTGCTGTTCCCGGCCCCCGAACTTCACCCTTCGCCCAGCCCCCCACCGTGCTGTTGCCGGCCCCTAACCCTCACCCATTGCCCAGCCCCCCACCGTGCTGTTCCCGGCCCCCAATCTTCACCCATCGCCCAGCCGCCCACCATGCTGTTCCCGGCCCCTTATCCTCACCCATCACCCAGCCCCACACCGTGCTAATCCCGGCCCCCAATCTTCACCCATCGCCCAGCCGCCCACCATGCTGTTCCCGGCCCCTTATCCTCACCCATCACCCAGCCCCACACCGTGCTAATCCCGGCCCCCGATCCTCACCCATCGCCCAGCCCCCCACACCGTGCTGTTGCCGGCCCCCGATCCTCACACATCGCCCAGCCCCCCACCGTGCTGATCCCAGCCCCCGAGCCTCACCCATCACACAGCCCCCCACCGTGCTGTTCCCGGCCCCCAATCTTCACCCATCGCCCAGTCGCCCACTGTGCTGTTGCCGGCCCCCGATCCTCACACATCGCCCAGCCCCCCACCGTGCTGATCCCAGCCCCCGAGCCTCACCCATCACACAGCCCCCCACCGTGCTGTTCCCGGCCTGCGTTCCCGATGTTCTGGACTCCCCCCACATTGCTTCTCCGGCACCCCTGCGATCATTTCATAATCCACCCCCGCTGCTCCTCTGGCTGACCCCACACATGATCCCTCCCTCCTTGCTCTGTGCGGCCTAGTGCTGCAGGCCAACCCGCAGGGATCCAGCCCACCTCTCAATATGCCCTGATATTTTCCACAAGCTGTGAGGAAGTGCATCTCTGTCTCCACCACTCCCTGACTGCAGTGAGAGCATATCCTGTCCTCTCTTGGTAGCCGGGTCTGTCTGTGTCTACCTTTTTCAATCGCCAGGCTATGTTCACTAAGTCTGTACATTGTCAAGGTTTTTCTCAGTTTGCTACCCTCACTCTCACCCCCCACCCCCACCCCCCGATCATCAACCACCCCAACCCTCCCTCCCCCGGTCACCCACCCTCCACCCCACCGCCCCCGGTCACCCACCCACACCTTCCCCCGCCCCGGTCACCCACCCCACCCCCACCCTCGGTGACCCCCAGCCCTAACCTGCCTGCCCCATTATAATTCTGCCCAATGAGTAGCGATAATGGGCATGTTCTCAAACTGGAAGGAAGTGACTAGTGGTTGTTGAATCCGTGATTCTTAAAGTATGATGTTTTCCACTAACTTGACGGAGGCTGTAAATTAACAATCAACAGGTGTTTACTGGAGGAGGGTAGTCTAAAGACTAACTGTACAGAGGCATGCTCAAGGCTTATATACAGGTGTGGTCACTGCCGGTACTACAGTATACAGGAGCTGTAAAAGTAGTTCTCTCTTAAAGGTACATACACTACAATTCCTCCCCTATTAGATTAACAGTACCCATAACATTCAAATAACAGGTCACACTTTAACATGCACATTAAACTGAAATAGTCCATTTACAGATTCAGTCTTTGGGGCGGCTTCCTGATCCTTTCTGGATAGCGCCTTTCCTGAGGTTCTTGTTCTTGGTGCGGAGGCGATTCTGGCCCCCTTTTGTCGGTTAGTTCATCAGTTTCCGCTGCTACTGTTTCTGGGGTAGATGCTACAGGTAAGTCGGGTTCATCCACAGGTACGCGAGACATGGGGTTGACTCGTTCCTGTGGCACTAGGATCTGGTCGACGTGACGTCTCACAATGTTATCCCCAACATCCACTGAGTACATTAATGGCCCCTGCCGTGTGCATATCGTTCCGGGTTGCCATTTCTCTGTTCGGTAGTCGCGGGCCAAGACTGGTTGTCCTACATTGAAGCTCCTTGTTGGCTTCTCATTGATGTGCTGGAATTGCTTATCCTCAACATTTCTTCGCACATTTGGTCTGAGCAAATCCAGACGAGATCTCAACCTTCGGTTAAAGAACATCATAGCTGGGGCCTGGTTGGAAACTGCATGTGTTGCATTTCTGTAGGCTAACAGGAAATTGTCCACCTTATGCTGTAGTGGAATTTCATCATCGCACATGGCCCTTATCGCCTTTTAAAGGCTTGTACGAACCTCTCAGCCAATCCATTTGTGGCTGGATGATGCGGGGCGGATGTGTAATGCCTTACCCCATTCCTTCTCATAAATTTCTGAAATTCTTCGGACACAAACTGTAGTCCGTTATCAGAGCAAACCTGCTCTGGCAAGCCGTTCCTGGCAAATATGGTCCGTAGGACTGCAATCGTTTTCTCTGTTGTGGTTGAGGACATTTTGATGACCTCAGGCCATTTCGAGTGCGCATCCACTGCCATTAAAAACATTGGCCTAGAAATTGAGTGGGGTTAGCGCCCATTTTGAGGCGCTAGAGGGCCCAGCGCCGCAAGTACAGCCGATTGAGAAATTCACTTGGGCGCTGCCATCGGCGTTAGCCGGTTGCGCTGCGCCGGCACCGATGACGTCATCGGTGTGCGCAGCGTCCCGGTTGCCATGGCAACGCGCCCCAACGCCGAAATTGAGTTGCGGCCACCTCGCCCGTGGCAGCCGCAACCAACGATTTTTCAGAAGTTCGCTACGAGTCTTAGCGCCGGCGCAATAAGGTCGCGCGGCGGCCGGCCGCTTTCCCGGCGGCCGCCTGCCCGCACCTCCCTCCCCGGACTCCTCCAACACCCCCCCGCGGCACAGATGCGTGTGGGCCGCGAGCCCGGCACTTCTCCGAGGTGCCGGGCTCATTTTTCTCCACAGATCAACGGCCAGCGGTCGGGTGCAGGCAGCTCCTCCTTAACGGAAGGAGGAGGCTTGCACTTCCCCAGCCTGCCGCACCGCATCGGGTGCCGCAGCGGCGGATTAGCATCGCAATGCGGCAGTCAGCGCCCATTGCGAGGCGCTGACACCCTCCAGTAGCGCCGGCAGCCGTCTGGGCGCGGCGCTACTGAATTTTTGGAGCGCGCAGGGGGACTTAGCGCCGGCGCTAAAGCCCTGGCGCGGCGCCAACTCAATTTCTAGGCCATTGAGTCCATGAATGGACCAGCAAAATCAATATGCACCCATTGCCATGGAGAGGAGGGCCACTCCCATGGGTGTAGAGGGGCATGTGGTGGTGCATTTTGGACATTCTGGCACCCTGAGCAGCTCTTTGTTAGGTCCTCGATTTGTTGATCGATCCCCGGCCACCATACATAAGCCCTAGCAAGGCTTTTCATTTTCACCCCTCCCAGATGGCCTTCATGAAGCTCATTGAGCACTCTCTCCCTTAACTTGAGTGGAATTACCACTCGGGATCCAAACATCACTGTCCCCTGGCATACTGACAGCTGTTCTCTTCTGGATGAGAATGCTGGCAACAGTGAGTCGCCATGTGTTGGCCATCCCTTCACCGTCAAATCATATACCCGAGACAGTGTCGGATCATTGCGGGTCTCCTTCTCTATATCCGCATTAGTTACTGGCAATCGTTCAATTATCGACGAATAAAATATTTCGTTAGGGTCCACTGCTGGTGCTTCCTCCACAGTAGGCAGTGGCAGGCGTGATAGCCCATCAGCGTTTCCATGCTGTTTCATGCCCTTACACTCTATTTCATATTGGTTCGCCCCTAGAAAAAGGGACCATCTTTGTAGCCGTTGTGCATTCATCACCGGAACGCCCTTCTTTGGATTAAAGATGGAGACAAGTAGTTGGTGGTCAGTCAGCAAGGTGAACTTCTGCCCATGCAGATAGTGGTTGAATTTTTTTACTCCCCGTACTAGGCTGAGGGCCTCCCTGTCGATCTGGGTGTAGTTGCGCTCGGCTGAGGTTAGTGACCGAGACGCAAAGGCTACTGGCCTCTCCAACCCGTCTGGGAATTTGTGCGACAGCACCACTCCAATACCATAGGGTGATGCATCACATGCCAACCGAATTGGTAGTGCTGGATTGAAATGGGCCAACACCTCTTTTGATGTGATCAATTCTTTGCACTTCTGGAAAGCTCGTTTACATTCGTCATTCCACATCCATGGTACCCCTGTTTGCAGTAGGTTGTTCAGTGGGTGTAATACTGTAGACAAATTTGTTAAGAACTCATGGTAGTAGTTCACCAGCCCGAGGAACGACCTCAGTTGTGACACGTTTTCCGGTGCTGGAGCCTTGACTACTGCCTCAATCTTTTCAGGGGACTTATGTAACCCCTCTTCATCAATAACGTGGCCACAATACGAGATCTGCTTCTGGAAAAACTCGCACTTGTGGCGATTAGCTCGTAGCCCATATTCCTTTAATCTAGTGAGCACCTTCTCCAGGTTGGCGAGGTGATCACTGTCATTTTCGCCCATGACCAGGATGTCGTCCAAATAACACTGGGTCCCTGGAATCCCTTGCAGGACTTGATCCATTGCCCTTTGCCAAATAGCCGGAGCCGATGCTACCCCGAACACCAGCCGGTTGCATTGGTAGTGAGCTATATGAGTGTTGATCGTGAGGTATTGTTTCGAGGCTTCTTCTACCTCCATTTGCAGGTACCCCTGTGCCAGATCAATTTTGGTGAAGCGTTTACCTCCAGATAGCGAGGCGAAAATATCCTCAATCCGTGGAAGTGGATATAGTACCGTGTGAAGGACTGGGTTCACTGTCACCTTAAAATCCCCACAGATGCGGACCTTCTTTGGTTCCCCAGGCGTATTACTCAATGACCTCTTCATTACAGGAATGATGGGTGTAGCCCACTCACTCCAGTCTACTTTGGACAGTACTCCTGAACGTTCCAACCCTTCCAGCTCTGCTTCGACGGCTGGTCGGACCACATAAGGTACCGGTCTGGCCTTAAAAAACTTTGGGCTTGCATTTTCCTCTATTTTAATCGTTGCTGTTATGCCTTTTAGTGTTCCGAGTCCCTCCTGGAACACTTCTTGTGCGTCAGTTAGCATTTTTGACAGTCGTCCAGGTGTGACGTCATTATTCTTTTTGGCCTCAACCTTCAGTGCCTATATGGAATGCCAATCTAATTGTACCTTCCGGATCCATTCACGTCCTAGCAGTGGTGGTCCTCCGTCTGGCAATACATATAGGTCCATTTTGGGTTTTTCCTGGCCTTTGTATATCACGTTCACCCTTATTTTTCCTTTGGGGTAGATTTTTTGCCCCGTGTACGTCTTCAAGACAATCTCTGTATCACTTTTCTGTTCGTCTGAACTACTGTCCATCACCTTATGTACCTTTTTGTACTTCTCCTGTGGAGATGTCTTGCTGCTGGTTTTATTCCCTGACCTGCAGACTCTTGCTATGTGTCCAGCTTTTCCACACTGTCTGCACACTTGGTCCTTGAACCAACAATCCTTCTGGTCGTGTGTTGTTCTGCCGCAGCGATAACACTTCCCTGCTCCATATAACATTTCATTGGTGCCATATTCTTGCGGTCTCCGTTGTATCTCTGCAGCGCCCCATGCGGCTGCTTCGTGTGATACTGCCATGCTGAAAGCCTTGTCCAGTGTAAGATCCTTTTCTGATAGAAGCCATTTCTGTGTTCCTTCACTTTGAAGCCCACACACACACTTGTCCCTTAACGTATCTGCTAGTCCCAATCCAAACTGGCAGTGTTTCGATAGCTTGCGCAGTTCCGTTAAGTACTCAGCATTACTTTCATCTTTATGCTGGTTCCTTTTGTGGAACTTAAATCTTTCTGCTATCAGCAGCGGTGTGGGGTTTAAGTGGTCCTGTAGGATTTCCACTATGCTTTCGAAATTCTTATCCACTGGCTGCTCTGGGGTTATTAGGTTTCGCAGTAAGCCATAAGTTTTTGCACCCTTGGAATTCAACAAAACCAGTGCTTTCCTAGCATCTGGCACTTCATTCGCCTTGTAGTACACCTCAATGCGTTCCACATATGTCGCCCAATCTTCGACTTCATTGTCGAACGTAGAGATACTGCCACTCTTCGGCATCCCTGGGTGTGATTAAACTGTCTAAAATGGCATCTCCCGCGCTCTCCCTTCTTCTCCGCTGGCACAAAATGGCATCTCCCGCGCTTTCCCTTCTTCTCCGCGGCTCAATGGCGTCTCCCGCGCTTCCTTTCTTTCCCCGCGGACGCTGTTCAGCCCTTTTAGCCCTGGCTGCGCTCTGCGCCTTCTCCTGTGTGCCTCTCTCATTGCCGCCACTCGGTCCTGAACCCCGGCTGTGCTTTACCCTCTCTCTCTTTTTACTTTTCCATCGACGCCGCTCGGTTTTCAACCCCCGGCTGCTCCCTGTGCGCTTCACCCTCTCTCTTACCCCGTCGACGCTGCTCGGCCTTTTCTGTGCCGTCGGTCGGCTCCAGCCGCCGCTGTCCAGGAAGGGTCTGCGCTGTACCTGTTGCCAGTCTGTTGCTGGATCGTCGTGGCTGGAGAACCAAGCCCAGCTCTCAACAGCCTCCCCTGTGATGTTCACTCTCTGCCGGATGACTGGGCGGTTTCTCGTGGTCGACGCCCGTGCTTCTGGCCTTGACTTTCTTCCACAGTCCTCCCGGAACGAATCCTTGAAAGGAAATGCAGAGTTGCATGTAGATTCGAATCGACCTCGTCGCCATTGTTGAATCCGTGATTCTTAAAGTATGATGTTTTCCAATAACTAGACGAAGGCTGTAAATTAACAATCAACAGATGTTTACTGGAGGAGGGTAGTCTAAAGACTAACAGTACAGAGGCATGCTCAAGGCTTATATACAGGTGTGGTCACTGCCGGTACTACAGTATACTGGAGCTGTAAAAGTAGTTCTCTCTTAAAGGTACATACACTACAGTGGTGACCCACAAGGATCGGTGCAATTTTGTGGTGTCTTACAAGGATCTGCAAAACAGATGTTAGACTAACAGGTCTATAATTTCCTGGTTTCTCTCTCTCACCCATCTTATGTGCTCGAAGAATATGATATGCCAGCATTTTTGCTGCCTCAATGACATGATTGTGATATGTGTTTTATGGAAATAAATAAATGCTGATTGACTTCAGTACAAGCGTCAATAGTAATGTGCTTCATTACAAAAAAAACCTTTAACTTTATGTTTCACAGGAGCCTGTGAAGAAACATCTCGGCTCCACACCATGGTTTCCCTGTACAAGTCGTTTCTCTTTATCCTCACGAATACAATTTGTGGTGTGCTGTACAGATACTGGAATCTGGACACCTATTAGTCTATTCAAAACTACACCTTGGAAATATCCCAGATGAAAGATAAAGCTGACCCAAATCTTTCAAACTCAACCATAAAACCTGGGATTATATTTGTGGAGACGACTGACAAAGTGGAGCCGGCACCATTGGCAGTGTGTTCAGTGGAGTCTGCTGCTCGTTTCAACCCAGACAAACGTGTCTATTACTTCATGAAGGGATTCAGTGGCAACTTATCACAGTATCCACAGCCTGAGTATGCTGGCATCCCTTTGCTTTCCTCAATAAGTAATGTCGTCCTTCTACCCTTGAATCTCACTGAACTGTTTGAAGGCACTCCTTTGAGTGACTGGTATCAAAAGGTAAGCAATTGGTAGAAATAATTCTGAGTAAATTAATTGTTTGACTGTAATTTTAATTTTTTTTTAAATAGCAACAACGACAGGAACGCCAACCCCACCATCTCATAAATCATGAGACAAACCCTTCGAAATCATGAGCTTTGGTAGGAAATCATGAGTTGCTATTTTTCTCAAACATAAACCAATAAAGGTCGACAGTTGGTTTGTAAACCTCATTAGGTTTTATTTAATCTCTAACAGGTCACAGCTCTTTACAAAAATAATATTACTGTATCTGAAAATGCTTTACAAAAATTTTTTTAAAATCCTACCTATTCTCACCTCATTGCTATGTTTTGGGCACTCCTCTTGAATTTCGGTTGGCCGAGTTTTCAGTATCAGGAAAGTGCGGAATTATTGTATTTTAAACAAAATTAAGACTTTAAGAACATAAGAGATAGGAGCAGGAGTAGGCTATACCGCCCCTCAAGCCTGCTCTGCCATTCAATAAGATCATGGCTGATCATCGTCCTCAACTCCTCTTTCCTGCACTATCCCTATATCCCTTGATTCCCCTAGATTCCAAAAATCTATCAATCTCAGCCTTGAATATACTCAAAGACTGAGCATCCACAGACCGCTAGGGCAGAGAATTCCAAAGATTCACAACCAGCTGGGTGAACAAATTCCTCCTCATCTCGTTCATTAATGGCATATCCCTTATCCTGAGACTATGTCCCCTAGTTCTGGACACTCCAGCTAGTGGAAACAACCTCTCAGCATCTACCCTGTCAACCCCTTCAGAATCTTTTATGTTTCAATGAGATCACCTCTCATTCTTCTAAACTCCAGAGAGTTTCGGCCCATTCTATACAATCTCTCATCATAGGACAACCCTCTCATCCCAGGAATCAATATTAACTATACAAAATAATCCAGTGAAATATAAAGCATTCCTGCTCCGAGTGCGCACTGTGCAATGGAAAGAAAGTTTCACTTTTCACATATTCTGAATGAACGAGACGCTACATTTGATTGGCCGTTACCAGAGATTCTTTTGCTCCGCTGTCCAATTTTGGCAGGTTCGTGGCGGGGAGAGAGAGCTCCAGTTTTGGGGGGGGGCTGGTGGCGGGGAGAGAGAGAGAGGGGGAGAGAGAGAGAGTGGGAGAGAGAGAGAGAGAGGGAGGAGGAGAGGGAGAGAGAGAGAGAGGGGGCGAGAGAGAGGGGGGAGAGTGAGAGGGGGAGCGAGAGAGAGGGGGAGAGAGTGAGGGGGAGCGAGAGAAGGGGAGAGAGGGAGGGGGGAGTGAGAGAAGGGGAGAGAGGGAGGAGGAGAGGGAGAGAGATGAGTGGAGGCAGAGCGAGAGGGAAAGAGGGGGAAAGGGAGGGGGAGAGAGAGAGAGGGAGAGACAGTGAAAAATAGGGAGGAGGAGAGGGAGAGAGAGAGAGTTCGGCTGGGTGAGAGAGAGCGCTAGAGGGGGAGAGAGAGAGAGGAAGAGAGAGTGGGCAAGAGAGGAAGAGGGGGAGAGAGAGGGGAGAGAGAGTGGGCGAGAGAGGAAGAGGGGGAGAGAGAGAGGGGGGAGGAGAGGGAGAGGGGGAGAGAGAGAGGGAGGAGGAGAGGAAGAGAGAGAGATATAGACGAGTGGAGGCAGAGAGAGAGAGGTGGAGAAAGAGTGAGAGAGGGGGGAGATAGAGAGGGGCAGAGAGAAAGATGGACTGGGGGAGAGAGAGAGGGACTGGTGGAAGAGAGAGAGGGAGAGGGTGGGAGACAGAGAGAGAGGGGGGAGCGAGAGAGAGGGGTAGGGGGAGACAGAGGGGGTGGAGAGAGCAAGGGAGAGGGGGGAGAGAGAGAGAGAGAGAGGGTCAGAGAGTGAGGGGGAGAGAGAGAGGGGAGAGTGTGAGGGGGAGAGAGAGAGGGTGGGGGAGAGAGAGAGAGATTGGGAGAGAGGGAGAGAGAGGGGAGAGAGAGGGAGGGGGGAGAGAGAGGCCAGGAGAGAGAGAGAGAGAGGGAGAGAGTGAGGGGAGAGGGAGAGCGAGAGAGAGATGAGTAGAGTGAGACAGAGGGGGAGAGCGAGAGGGGGAGAGAGAGCGGGGGAGAGGAGAGGGGGAAAGAGAGAGGGGGAAAGAGAGGGGGGGAGAGAGAGAGGGGGAGAGAGAGAGGGGGAGAGAGAGGGGAGAGAGAAGAGGAGAGAGAGAGGGGGAGAGAGAGGGGGGGAGAGGGAGAGAGGGTGGAGAGAGGGGGTAGAGAGAGGGGGGAGAAAGAGAGTGGGGGAGAGAGGGAAAGAGAGAGAGGAAGGAGAGAGGTAGGGAGAGGGGGAGAGAGACAGGTTTGGCAAAACTACTTGAACAATCTACAGCACCCGGCCTCACCCTATATGAATCCAAGTTTAAATTCATCATCTATGCAGATGACCTGGTTCTGCTGTCACCAACTAAGGAGGGTCTACAGCAGAACCTGGATCTGCTGGAGTCGTTCTGCCAGACCTGGGCCCTGACAATAAATTCCCAAAAATCCAAAGTCCTTGTGTTCCAGCAAAGATCCAGACATCAGGGACCCAAAATAAATTTCACACTAGGAACAACCAAAATTGAACAAACCACTAACTACACATACTTGGGCTTAAAAATCAGTTCTACGGGAAATTTTCATCTGGCTGTGAATGAACTGAAAGAGAAAGCAAGAAGGGCTTTCTCTGCCATTAAAAAATCAATCCAAATAGAAATCCCAATTAGCATTTGGCTCAAAATCTTTAAATCAGTAATTGATCCAATTGCGCTCTATGGCAGTGAGGTGTGGGGACCGCTAACACAACAAGAATTTGCAAAATGGGACAAACACCCAATTGAGATCCTACATGCAGAATTCTGTAAAAGTATCCTCCGGACTCAAAGGAAAACTGTAAACAATGCATGCAGGGCAGAACTAGGCCAATGTCCATTAATAATCACTAGCCAAAAAAGAACCACCAAATTTTGGAAACACCTAAAATGAGCAACCCCCACTGCTATCATTACGAAGCCCTGAAATGCCAAGAGAGGACCATGAAGAAGAATACCCTCAGTCAACTAGTCCTGGGACTCAGTGAAGTAACTACTAACACTACTAACAATAACCAGCCTCAGGACAGTGACAGCGTAACACAAAGAATTCGACCCAACACAATCGTCGCTAAGCAAAAGGAAAAATGTCTGTCATATTGGGCAGAAACAACTAAAACCCAAAACAAACTCAATTGCTACTTGGCACTAAACAGACAATACAACATGGCTGATTACCTGACCGTGGTAAAGGATAGCAAACTGAGGAAAACCTTGACAATGTACAGACTTAGTGAACATAGCCTGGCGATCGAAAAAGGTAGACACAGGCAGACCCGGCTACCAAGAGAGGACAGGATATGCTCTCACTGCAGTCAGGGAGTGGTGGAGACAGAGATGCACTTCCTCACAGCTTGTAGAAAATATCAGGGCATAAGGGATAATTTCTACCCAAAATTCACAAAAATATGCCCGGAATTCAGAAATTTGAATGACGACCAAAAACTCCCATACCTACTAGGGGAAGAGAGAAATTGTGTAACCTTAGTGGCACACTATGTTACAGCTTGCCATAAACAGAGGGACAACCACTAAATATAAGAAAAGAGTATATACAAATTATATGAATGTATATTTATACACTCAGGGATATATCTGTTTATACACTTTATGGATAGATCTGTATTTATGTGTTCAACCATGAATGTTTTTTGATGCTTTGGCAACATAAGATGTACCTTGTCATGCCAATAAAGCGATTTGAATTGAATTGAATTGAATTGAGAGTGAGGATGGGAGAGGGAGAGAGAGACAGGGATTGGCAGAGAGTGAGGGAGAGAGAGAGAGGGAGAGAGGGGGGAGAGAGAGGTAAGGGCTGATTAAGAGAGAGAGGGGGAGGGGTGAGCGAGAGAGGGAGGGAGAGGGGTGAGGTAGAGAGAGAGGGCTGATAGAGAGAGGGGGAGAGAGAAGGGGGAGAGAGGCGAGAGAGAGGGGTTGAGAGAGGAGGTGATAAAGAGAGAAAGGGAGAGAGAGGGAGAGGGGGTGAGAGGGGAGCAGATAAAGAGAGAGAGAGAGAGGGGAAGAGAGAGGGAGAGAGAGAGAGGGAGGAGGAGAGGGAGAGAGAGAGCTCGGGGGGTGCGAGAGAGAGGGGGTGAGAGAGAGAGGGGGAGAGAGAGAGGGGGAGAGAGAGAGAGGGGGAGACAGAGTGGGGGAGAGAACAAAAAAGAGAGGGCAGAGAGAGAGCGAGGAGGAGAGGGAGAGAGAGAAAGAGACGAGTGGAGACAGAGAGAGAGAGGGGGAGAAAGAGAGAGTGGAGAGAGAGGAGGGGAGAGAGAGAGAGCGAGGGGGAGAGAGCAAGAGAGGGGGAGAGAGCGGGAGAGAGAGAGAGAGGGGGGATATAGAGAGGGGGAGAGAGAGAGGGGAGGGGGAGAGAGAGAGAGGGTGGTAAATAGATAGCGAGAGAGAGGGGGAGAGAGAGGGGGCAGTAGATAGATAGAGAGGGGGAGAGAGAGAGGGCAGGAGATAGGGAGGTGGGTGAGAGAGATGTACGGGGAGAGAAAGAGGGGGGTAGAGAGAGCAAGGGAGAGAGAAAGGGGATAGAGAGAGAGGGGGAGAGATGGAGGGAGGGGAGAGAGAGGGAGGAAGAGAGAGAGAGAGAGACGAGTGGAGGCATAGAGAGAGTGGGGCAGAAAAAGAGTAGTGTTGCAAGAGGGAGGGGGAGACGGGGAGAGATGGAGAGAGAGAGGGGGGAGAGAGAGAGAGAGGGAGAGAGAGCGAGAGAGGGGGAGAGAGGGGGAGAGAGAGAGAGAGAGAGCGGGAGGGGGAGAGAGAGAGAGAGGGCATGGGCCGCACGGGGCCGCAGCAGCAGCCGAAGTGAGGTGACTCGGCGAAGGCCGCACGGGGCCGCAGCAGCAGTCGAAGCGAGGTGACTTGGCGGAGGCCGCACGGGGCCGCAGCGGTAGCCGAAGCGAGGTGACTCGGCGAAGGCCGCACGGGGCTGCAGCGGCAGCCGAAGCGAGGTGACTCGACGAAGGCCGCACGGGGCCGCAGCGGCAGCCGAAGCGAGGTGACTCGGCGAAGGCCGCACGGGGCCGCAGCGGTAGCCGAAGCGAGGTGACTCGGCGGAGGCCGCACGGGGCCGCAGCGGCAGCCGAAGCGAGCGGCGGAGGCCGCACGGGACCGCAGTGGCAGCCGAAGCGAGGTGACTCGGCGGAGGCCGCATGGGGCCGCAGCGGCAGGAGAGCGGCGACTCAGCAGCGGCCGCACGGGCCGGCAGCTGCAGGAGAGCGGCGACTCAACAGCGGCCGCACGGGGCCACAGCGGCAGGGGGTCGGAGCGCGACTCCAGAGCGGCGGCCGGAACACAGGACCGTGGACCGGGGAGGGGCCGGGCCGAGACAGAGGCCTGGAGACCTCTGAAGGAGAGGGGAGCAGCCCGAGGGCACCGTGGGGCAGCGGCTCCCAGGCGCAGACAGTGAGTACGGGTCCTGGGGAGGGAGCCTGAAGCCAGGGAAAGGCCCGAGGAGCCTGGCCAGGACAGAGGCTCAGAGACCTCTGAGGGGGAGGGGAGCAGCCGGGAGACACCGGGAATCAGCAAATCCCAGACACAGACCAGGACAGTGAGTACTGGGCCTGGGGAGGGCCTGGAGAGCGAGCGAGTCCGGGGACTGGGAAAGGTCGCGAGCAGGGAGAGGGAAACACCAAACCCGGGGCCCCAGAAAAGCATATTCTGAGGTCAACAATAATTTCTACCTCAACAATACTAAAAATGAGCGAATCGGAGGAGCCACAGCAGCTCCCGAGGCACACTGAGAGCAACCTCTTCCAGATTCCCACCAACACCAAAAAAAATGCTAAAAATCGATCAAGCAGAAGTAGCTGAGAGAAAAACCAGAAACTCTTTTTGCTGACTGGTACAGCACTGGGAAAAAATGTAATCTCATTTTTTACTCAGATCAGTCAGCGGCTTGGATCACAGCAATAAAATCAGACTATACCAGGGTTAAGCAGGAAAGAACCGCTAATGGGTCCAAACTGAAAATTAAGAAACCAGGGGACCCGGACAGTGCAACCACGATTGTCAACATGTACGATAATGGAACAATATTGGTGCAAGGCAACCTCGACGACTTTGAAACGGCCTTCAAGACACTGAAAGAAATAACTGAGAGGGGAAGGAACAGCCCCAGAGTGGCTAACAGGGGAAAAGCGACTCGCACTCCCCCCACCATTGACAACTCACCAGGAGTAAATCAGCCTGGTCAGGAGGTGAACGAGCCACACAGTTCTAACCCAACACTCACCCCGGGGCCCCACAGCCACATGATGCAGCTGACTAACACCAGCGTAATTACCAGGGAGGAAGCCACACATACTCCCCCTACCACTTCCAGCTCACCAAGAGAGGAGCAGCCTAGCCAGGAAGTGAGTGAGCCCTCCAGCGCCAACCAAACACATGCCCCGGGATCACACAGCCAGATACAACTAAAGGATAAATTTAACCAGTTAGAGACAGAGCTGGTTAAACTTAGAGAGGAGTTCCTTAAACTGAAACATGAACAAAAGCAAGAGAGGGAGGGATACAGGAGAGAGCTGAATCGACTTGGGAATCAGGTGAAAGAGCTGCAGGAAAACAAAGAGAGCCATAGAGGAGAGATAGCACCATTAGACCAGCAGCCAGAGGCTAGAGATAAGACAATACAGAGCCCGACTGAACAGCTGCACTCCCACACTGAACAACAGCAGCAGACACACAATACAAGGGGTGCCACACAGACCGACCAGCATACTGAAGCTCAGTCTTCCCCCATCACCGTGGAACCACAAGCGAGCCGATCACAAGAGGAGCGCACACACCAGACACGACCACCCCAGTCCAACACACACCCTATGAGTCCAGGCGAAAGCCACCAGACAGTAAACACCAACAAGGCCGACATCGTAATACTCATAGACTAAAATGGGAAATTTCTATGGGAGAAAAAGCTCTTCCCTAGACATATTAGAATCACTGTTTTTCAATATTGCCGAGAACAGACTTTAACAACAACACAATTCATGAGATAAATGCCAGCATAGCAAGAGACTGTGAATTAAAACACAACGTGCACCTGGCCCAACACCCCACCCCCGATGTGGAATGTCTTCACGACCGCGTCCACATCCACAGGAAACGAATACCAATCTTTGCCAAAGCCCTGAAGGACGTCGCTTTTAATCGGGTCCATACCCAGACTCCAGGAGGACGCCCCCCCCGACCACCAGAGATCAGCGGGGTACATACCAGGACTACTACAGAGACCACCACCACACCAACCGGGACCAGAAAGGATCCCCATGCACAACAACAATATCAGACCTGCACCACTCCTGTCATGCAGGGGAACAGGTCCGCTCCTAGCCAGACAGAGGGAGAGATGGCACAGGGCGTACGCAATACCTCAGGCAGAGACAATCCATTAAGAGACACTAAGCAGACGTGCAGCAGCATCTACTTCCGCCTTATGGATCAGAAAAGGGAAAAAAAACCAAGGACTAATTACTAGAAAGAATTGTAACCAAGTAGTATTAGTATTTATAGACAATTGAGATGATCCTTTTTTCCCCCATTTAGACACGACAAACACATATCATTCTTTAACCTATCATAGTAAAAGATAAAACTTAACATGAAATCCTTATATATTTCGACCTGGAATATCCAAGGTCTACGCTCTTCGGTGCTCGACGTGAAGAGTAGGACCCCAGAGTTCATAGATGAAACTAAAGATCTGGATATTATCATTTTACAGGAAGCCTGGTATGGAGGAAAAGGACACACTGGCCGTCCCCAAGGGTACACAGAGCTGGTGGTCCCCTCCAATAAATTGCCAGGAGTAAACCAAGGCAGAGACTCCAGAGGCATACTGATTTGGTTTAAAACAGAGCTTAAGAAGTGCATCAAATTTATAAAAAAGGGCGAAAACCACATGTGGCCCAAAATTGAGAGGGGGATTATCTCTAACACCCAAGATGTTTTCATTTGCGCACTCTATATCCCCCCAATGGAATCCCCATACTTTAAAGAAGACACCTTCTCCAACATTGAGAGGGAGATTATCCAATTCCAGGCCCAGGGGAACGTGTTGATCTGTGGTGACCTCAATTCAAGAACTGGCGAAGAAACAGACTTCACCAATAATCAGGGAAACAATTACATATTCAGGAATAACCACTTCGATATCCCTTCCCTTCCATACAGGCATAACTGCGACAAGCAGACAAATACCAACGGAAAACAGCTCCTGCAGCTGTGTCAAAGCCTGGGTCTGTACATTGTCAATGGTAGGTTCATGGGAGACCTCCTAGGAAGATCGACCTATTGCTCACCTCTTGGCTGTAGCACCGTAGACTATATGATTACGGATTTGGACCCATCCTCTTTCAGGGCATTCACAGTCAAACCACAAACAACACTGTCAGACCACAGTCAAATTACTATGTATCTTAAAAAGACAGAAACAAACAACACAGAAACACAACCCAGTAAGCTGTACAACACCAAAAAATCGTACAGATGGGCCAAAAACAGCACGGAAAAATACCAGGATGCAATTAGCAATGAGTCAACTCAAGCTCGATTGGACACCTTTCTGGATGACATATACACTCACAATAAAGAAGGCGTAAACCAGGCAGTGAATAACCTAAACAATATTTTTGATAATTTGGCAACAAGGTCAAACTTGAAAGCTCGCAAGAACAAACCCAAAACAAAAAACTATGAAAAATGGTTTGACCCAGATTGCCATAACATGAGGAAAAAACTTAGAAAAATATCAAACCAAAAACACAGACAGCCAGAAAACGAGGAATTATGCCTTACTTATTGTCAGACACGAACACAATACAGAAACACACTCAGAACCAAAAAAGAGCAGTATATTAAGAATACACTCAGCTCCATTGAGGAATCCATTGATTCCAATTGTTTCTGGGACAACTGGAATACCTTACACAAAAAACAACACGACGAATTGGCCATTCAAAATGGAGACACATGGGAAAACCACTTTGAAAAATTATACCAGAAAAACACACTAAGGCCAGAGCAACACCAAATATGCAAAAAACTGGAAAAGCTCAAAATGGCCATAAAAGTTAACTAAAACCCGCTAGACTCCATAATAAAAGAAAAAGAACTAGTTGAAAAACTCAAGGATCTGCGACTAGGAAAAGCTTGCGGTGAAGACGGCATACTAAGCAAGATGATTAAACACACAGACGGTAAAATGAAACTGGCTATCCTAAAACTCTTCAACTTGGTTCTGAGTGTCGGTTACTTCCCTGATATCTGGAACAAAGGACTCATAATGCCCAAATACAAATGTAGGGACAAAGTCGACCCAAATAACTATCGAGGCATCTGTGTAAACAGTAACCTGGGGAAGGTATTCTGTAGTATCATAAACAAAAGACTTATAAACTTCCTTGAGGAACACAATGTCTTGAGTAAAAGCCAAATTGGATTCCTGCCAAATTATAGAACATCAGATCATAGCTTCACCCTACAGACTCTAATTGACAAACACGTTCATCAAAACAAAAGCAAAATCTACGCATGCTTTATAGATTTCCAGAAGACTTTCGACTCCATCTGGCACGACGGTTTATTCCTGAAACTTATCGAAAGCGGGGTAAGGGGAAAAACATATGATGTAATTAAATCAATGTATACAAACAACAAATGTGCAGTTTAAATTGGAGACAAACAAACAAAATCTTCCCACGGGGCAGGGGGTGACGCAGGGCTCGCCCATCTCACCGACACTCTTTAATATTTACATAAATGAATTGGCAAAACTACTTGAACAATCTATAGCACCCGGCCTCACTCTATATGAATCCAAGGTTAAATTCCTCCTCTATGCAGATGACCTGGTTCTGCTGTCACCAACTAAGGAGGGTCTACAGCAGAACCTGGATCTGCTGCAGTCGTTCTGCCAGACCTGGGCCCTGACAATAAATCCCCAAAAAACCAAAGTCCTTGTGTTCCAGCAAAGATCCAGACATCAGGGACCCAAAATAAATTTCACACTAGGAACAACCAAAATTGAACAAAGCACTAGCTACACATACTTGGGCTTAAAAATCAGTTCTATGGGAAATTTTCATCTGGCTGTGAATGAACTGAAAGAGAAAGCAAGAAGGGCTTTCTATGCCATTAAAAAATCAATCCAAATAGAAATCCCAATTAACATTTGGCTCAAAATTTTCAAATCAGTAATTGAACCAATTGCACGCTATGGCAGTGAGGTGTGGGGATCGCTAACACAGCAAGAATTTGCAAAATGGGACAAACAATTGAGATCGTACATGCAGAATTCTGTAAAAGTATCCTCCGGACTCAAAGGAAAACCGTAAAAAATGCATGCAGGGCAGAACTAGGCCAATATCCATTAATAATCACTATCCAAAAAAGAGCCACCAAATTTTGGAAACACCTAGAAATGAGCAACCCCCAATTCTATCATTACGAAGCCCTGAAACGCCAAGAGAGGACCATAAAGAAGAATACCCTCAGTCAACTAGTCCTGGGACTCAGTGAAGTAACTACTAACACTACTAACAATAACCAGCCCCAGGACAGTGACAGTGTAACACAAAGAATTCGACCCAACACAATCGTCGCTAAGCAAAAGGAAAAATATCTGTCATATTTGGCAGAAACAACAAAAACCCAAAGCAAACTCAATTGCTACTTGGCCCTAAACAGACAATACAACATGGCTGATTACCTGACCAGGGTAAAGATAGCAAAATGAGAAAAACCTTGACAATGTACAGACATAGTGAACATAGCCTGGCGATCGAAAAAGGTAGACACAGGCAGACCCGGCTACCAAGAGAGGACAGGGTATGCTCTCACTGCAGTCAGGGAGTGGTGGAAACAGAGATGCACTTCCTCACAGCGTGTAGAAAATATCAGGGCATAAGGGAGAATTTTTACCCAAAATTCACAAAAATATGCCCGGAATTCAGAAATTTGAATGACGACCAAAAACTCCCATACCTACTAGGGGAAGAGAGAAATTGTGTAACCTTAGCGGTACACTATGTTACAGCTTGCCGTAAACAGAGGGACAACCACTAAATATAAGAAAAGAGTATATACAAATTATATGAATGTATATTTATACACTCAGGGATATATTTGTTTGTACACCGTATTTTTGTGTACAACCATGAATGTTTTTCGATGCTTTGGCAACATAAGATGTACCTTTTCATGCCAATAAAGCGATTTGAATTGAATTGAATTGAATTGAGTGAGTGAGAGAGGGGGTCTAGAGAGAGAGAGGGGGAGAGATAGAGAAAGGGAGAGACAGAGAGGGATGGGGAGAGAGAGAGTGACTGGGGGAGAGAGAGAGTGTGGTAGATAGATAGAGACAGGGGGAGAGAGAGCGCGGGTAGAGAGAGCAAGGGAGAGGGTGAAGGGATAATTACAGTCCTAGCACTTTTGGGCTGCCTCAGATCAGGTGTGTTCCCCAGACATTCACCTTCAGCTTAAGTTAGAGATAGCCGAATTCCATAAGAATCTTAAATGGTTCTAAAGTTTCAGGCTATCTCTCCCTAAAGGAACGGAATGACTGAAGATGTTACCGTCCTCCAGATAGTACTTATATTAAGTTGAACTAGAATGTAACCTTCCGGATATTATGAGGGTCCGGAATACCCCTCAGAATTCTGCAACTCCTTACAGAAGAATGTACAGAAATTGTGGGTTCGCAAGTTTATACAGATCTACTCTTTGAGACAATTCTAAAAATATTGGGTGAGAAATTTGGTATCGCCCCATTTGGGGCACAATTATCGGCCGGGCGCAAAGATTAGCACCTGGCGCTAATTATTGCCTCCGACTACAAACTTGGCTTTTATCGCCACTGGAGGTGATTGGAGCGCTAAATCAGGCGCTTCACATCTGTCGTAAGGCGCAAAGGCCAAGGAGCGAGGCGTTAACTCACAGCGCTGGCGAAGCTCATGTGATGTCAGTCAGCAATGGAACACAGACACACTGGCACCGGCCAATTCTTAAAGGGGAGATCTGATGAATGGTCATCGACCTGAAACGTTAACTCTGTTTCTCTCTTCACAGATGCTGCTTGACCTGCTGAGTTTCTCCAGCATTTTCTGTTTTTATCTTAAAGGGGAGGGTTTATCTTGGTCTCCATCTACATCCTGTTCATTGCAGCCTTGTGTCTCGGCCTGGAGAGACCTGTACATCAAATGTGCTGGAAAGAACAATGGAGAGACCCAGGGAAAGAGCTCAGAGTGCAGCCCCCACAGTCTCTTCTAAATAGATACAAGGAAGGGCAAATCAAAATGAACCTGCAAAGTGCTGCTCAGTATGCAAAACTCCTTCACACAGTGTAGAATCTCTCCAGAAGTCTCTCTCTCTCTCTCTCAGAATGCATGGTGCAAAAATGTCACCAACAAAAAAAGGCAAGAAGCGGTCGCCTTTAAATAGCGCTCCCCGAGTCCCTTCCTGACTGCAAAATGCTCCCCTCATCCTGTCGTTGCTAGCGGCAGGCGTTAAGGCAGGGGGCGCCACTCAATTTCCAGTCTGGGACGCTACCAGGGCGTTGCGCACTCGACTGACGTCACGACCTGCTGGCGCAGGAGATCGTGGCGGTAGTGTTTAGCGTCGCCGCAAAATGTCCGGTCAATTTCGCGAGAGGCACAGATATCGCCGCGCCCGGGCACTCGTTGGTTTGCACCCCACTTAGCGCCCTCTTAAGGCACTAACGGGTGGCGCTACCAACTGAATTTTCCCCCATATAGTTTTATTTAAGAGCCAACATCCAGTTAGCATCTGTTGAATCAGTCGCAACATTAACAATTCAAAGTACAATTAGCTTACATTTCTTATTTCTCAGAGATCCTTATTCTCAAATCTTTACTTCATTATATTTCTTATTTCTTACTTATTTCTAAATCCAGAACAGTCACCAAAATTAATCATTTTGACTTCCCGAGTCTCATAATTAAATACTTACAGAGATGCCTCTGGAAAGTTGAGAAATGGCCTGCCCGTTCAGCGTGTTCTGACTTCTGTTAACGAAGGTCTTATTTTTATAGCCTTTTGGCAGTGGTTTCTTCTTTGATGTTCTCTGCTGATGTTAGCTAATTGTTTTTATTGATACCTCTTTCGAATGCTTTCTATCTTACTATCAATTCAACTATTGCATGCATAATTATTTCTCTATCTTTAGGTGTTCCAAAAACCATCATAAAAACAATGACAGCAATGGTTTCTGTTTGATGCCATTCTTATCGAAGATTCTTCATTCAATTCTTAATATTGGCTTTACTGGTTTTTAGCAGACATTTTGACTCCCCTTACTGCTCCAAGTTAAATACAAACACAATGTAACTGCTTGGTGTCTCTACTGAAGTCATATTTTCAAAGCCTTCTTGTTGGTATTATATTTACAATATGTTAATCAAAACCACTTTAATTGTGTGTTTACTTGTTTTTTAGCTATCTCAATTGGTTGCATATTTTTATACCCTTTTGGCAGTGGTTTCTTCTTTGATATTCTCTGCTGATGTTAGCTAATTGTCTTATTGATATCTCTTATGGTTCCTGTCCAATTTGATGTTACTTTTACAAAGGCACATGGTTTAATCAATATTTTATGTTCCTGTTTGACGTGTTGGTTTTTAATACCTCACTTGGGTTTTCCATTGTGTTACACCCAAACTCTAGACTCTTCGGAAACATGTCTTTGCTTTTCAATAGGGACTTAGTTTCTTGGTCAATATCCCCTTCCCATTTCAAAGCCTGTTTACAACTTTGTTATCAGCTGATCTTATCTCAGTCACCTCTATTCCGTTTACAGCCTTGTCTGCTGAGACTTGTGTCTTTTAAACCCAGTATGTCCTGTATTAATAATATCAGAATTCTGTTCATAGTATCGTGTATTTCTCTGAATCATGGCTATTCCTTTACACCCCTGCCTTGACCAAAAGATGAGCTAATAATATCAGGGCAGAGTTTGGTCAATATTGCTCATGGGGTTACAATAGCATAATAATTTTACAAGATGTACGATTATGTGTTACATGAAAATTCCTTTGAAGTCATCCTAGGAAAATGTTTTGTCTTATTTTAAACTAGCTGGGGGTGCCCGGCGGTGCCGAGGCTTTTTTGAGGGCATGTTGTTGTTGGAAGAGAGAGAGAGAGCAACTGGGGGGAAGAGAGAGAGTGACTTGGGGGAAGAGAGAGAGCGACTGGGGGGAAGAGAGAGAGCGACTGGGGGGAAGAGAGAGAGCGACTGGGGGGAAGAGAGAGAGCAAGAGACTGGGGGGAAGAGAGAGAGCGAGAGACTGGGGGGAAGAGAGAGAGCGAGAGACTGGGGGGAAGAGAGAAAGTGAGAGACTGGGGGGAAGAGAGAGAACGAGAGACTGGGGGGAAGAGAGAGAGCGAGAGACTGCGGGGGAAGAGAGAGAGCGAGAGACTGGGGGGAAGAGAGAGCGACTGGGGGGAAGGGGAAGGAGGAGGAAGGGGAAGGGGAGGAGGGGGAGCAAGGGGGGGAGGAAGGGGGGAGGAAGGGGGGAGGAGGGGGAGGAAGGGGGGTGGAGGAGGGGGAGGGGGAGGGGGAGGAGGGGGAGGGGGAGGGGGAGGGAGGGAAGGGGGAACAGGAGGGGGGAGCAGGGGGGAGGGAGGGGGAGGGGGGATGGAAGGGGGTAGGTGAGGGAGGGGGGAGGGAAGGGGGGTAGGGAAGGGGGGTAGGGAAGGGGGGAGACGGTGGGGGAGGGGGAGAGGGGGAGGGGGAGAGAGGGGAGGGAGAGAGGGGTGGGAGAGGGAAGGAGAGAGGGAGAGAGGGAAGGAGAGAGAGACAGAGAGAGAGGGAAGGAGAGGGAGACAGAGAGAGAGAGGGAAGGAGAGACAGAGAGAGATAGGGAAGGAGAGACAGAGAGAGGGAAGGAGAGAGAGACAGACACAGACAGAAAGGGAAGAAGAGGCAGAGACTGGGGGGAGAGAGAGCCGGGGAGAGAGAAAGATTAGAGAGACTGGCGGGAAAGAGGGTGAGAGAGAGAGAGACTGGGGAGATATAGAGAGAGAGACAGAGTGGGGAGAGAGATAGCGACTGAGGGGGAGAGAGAGAGACTGGGGGAGAGAGAGAGAGACAGGGGAGAGAGAGGGTTGTGTATGTACCTTTAAGGGAATAACTGGTCTCAGACTGCAGTACCAGCAGTGACCACCCCTGTATAAAAGGCCCTAGCAGGCTTCTGTAGTTTCAGTTTCCAGGTTGTCTCCATTCAGTAAAGACTTGTTATAATCAACTCCTGCAGTCCGTGTCTCAATTATACACGGACATAATACTGGCAACGAGTAAGAAACGAACTTATCTGCAACTCGGCAGCACCTCAGACGACATTATTGAAGGTCGAAGCCAGAAGAAAGAAAAAAAAATAATCCAAAGAAACTCGAGAAATGGGCGTCGACTGTGGGCAACCGCCCTCCAAATCATCGAATTGAAAAGTGCAGGAGAGACTGTCGAGGCCAGGCTTGGTCTCCAGTCTGTGGTTTCCCAGCTAACCGGGCTGGTGCCAGGTAGTGCACTGATCCTTCCTGGGCTGCGGCAGGCTAGAGCTCCATCGGGTGGCTCTGCAACATGGCCGGGCAGCGAGTCGGGAAGCAAAGAGAGAGAGAGAGGGTGGAGCACAAAGGGCGCGTCCGGTGCTTCGCAGCCGGGCAGCGTTCGGACCTAAGAAGAGGGAGGGAAGTTTTCCAGAAGGTCCGCTCCATGACGGGAACGGTTCTTCAATTAACGGAGCAAATATTGAAGTGCAATAGAAAAATAAAAATACCGCGGAGAGCGGCGTTGGCAGCAGCGGCAGCGGCGGGAAAGCGCAGGAGGCGCCATCTTAACTCGGCGGGGAAGAAGGAAAAACGCAGGAGGCGCCATTTTGATCCATCGGGGACGAGAAAAGCGCAGGAGGCACCATCTTAGATTTTCAAGATGCCAAAGACTGGCGATATCACTGCCTTCGATAATGCAATAGAAGACTGGACCACGTATGTGGAAAGAGTCGAGGTATATTGCGAGGCAAACAAAATAGCCGATGAGAAAAAGGCATCGGTATTGCTAAATTTAATGGGCGCAAGAACGTACGGACTATTGTGGGACCTGATTACTCCAGCCAAACAGAAGGCGAAGAGGTTTAACGAAATTGTTGCTATCCTACAGGAACACCTAAATCCTACACCGCTGCTGATAGCAGAAAGATTTAAATTCCACAGGAGAAATCAGCATAAAAATGAGAGCAATGCTGATTACCTTACGGAACTATGCAAGCTATCAAAGCACTACCAGTTCGGAGCAGGACTGGCAGATACCTTATGGGACAAATTTGTCTGTGGACTCCTGAGTGAAGGAACCCAGAAGAGGTTACTCTCAGAGAAAGAGCTGACGCTAGATAAGGCTTTCAGCATGGCAGTATCGTACAAAGCAGCAGCAAGGGGAGCTGCGGAAATACAACAAAAGCCACAAGAATACGGCACCCACAAAATGACACGGGGATTTGCAAAATGTTATCGCTGCGGCAGAACAAACCATGACCAGAAGGACTGCTGGCCCAAGGACAAAATATGCAGGCAATGCGGAAAGATGGGACACATTGCACGAGTTTGCAGGTCTGGGAAGAAGACCAATGACAACAAAAAGGCTACTAAGGAACCGTACAGGAAAGTACAAAAGATGACGGACAGTAGTTCCGAAGACCAGATGAGCATAGTGAATCCGGGAACAAGAGACTAAGCTGTCTCAAACTTCACAACGTAATCGCAAAAGAGGATCACCGAACCATTTGGGTCACCCTCACGATAGCAGGGTCCCAAGTCAAAATGGAATTGGATACAGGATCAGCTCTAACCGTCATGAATCGACGAGACTACGAGCGGCTATTCTCACACATACCCTTGAGAGAGACATCCATTGTCTTGAGGACGTATACGGGGCAAAAAGTATACCCCAGAGGAAAAATAAGGGTGCCTCTCGAATACAACGGCAAGAAAATACGGAAATTGTATCTCTACATTCTGCAAGATGGTGGACCACCGTTATTGGGACGTGAATGGATCAGAAAGATAAGTTTAGACTGGCACTCCATTCAGGCACTGATGGTGGCTGGTAAAAAGGATGACGACGTCACTCCTGGTCGATTGTCAACAATCTTAGCTGACGCCAAAGAGGTATTTCAACAAGAACTGGGCACTCTTAAAGGCGTAACCGCCCTGATAAAAATAGAGGAGAATACAATTCCCAAGTTTTTCAAAGCAAGACCGGTACCATATGCAATTCGCCCAGCCATCGGGGCAGAGCTGGAGAATCTGGAGAAGGCAGGCATGTTATCTAAGGTAGACTGGAGCGAGTGGGTGACACCCATCGTTCCTGTCATGAAGAAAACATTAAACAATAAGTCTGAGGAGCCAAGGAAGGTTCGCATCTGTGGGGACTTCAAGGTGACGGTGAACCCAGTCCTTCACACAGTACAATATCCTCTTCCAAGGATAGAAGATATCTTCGCCTCATTATCTGGAGGGAAGCGTTTTACAAAAATTGACCTAGCACAAGCATATTTGCAGATGGAGGTTGAAGAATCCTCTAGGAAGTATCTCACGATAAACACTCACAAAGCTCTTTACCAGTATAATCGACTGGTATTCGGAGTAGCATCAGCTCCGGCGATATGGCAAAGAGCGATGGAACAAGTCCTGCAAGGGATTCCGGGGACTCAGTGTTACTTGGACGACATCCTAGTGGCAGGTGAAGATGACAGTGAACACCTTGCCAACCTAGAGGAGGTGCTCACTAGACTACGTGAACATGGGCTACGAGCCAATCTCCCTAAGTGCGAGTTTTTTAAGAAACAGATATTGTATTGTGGCCACGTGATTGATGAAGAGGGGTTGCATAAGTCCCCTGACAAAATTGAAGCGGTAGTTAAGGCTCCAGCGCTTGAAAATGTGTCGCAACTGAGGTCATTCCTCGGATTGGTGAATTACTACCATAAGTTTTTGCTGAATTTGTCCACAATTCTGCATCCACTGAACGCCCTACTATGAACGGGAGTAGCATGGAAATGGAGCGATGAATGTAAGCGGGCCTTTCAGAAGAGTAAGGACCTAATCACTTCAAGAGAAGTATTGGCTCACTACAACCCATCACTACCGATAAGATTGGCGTGTGATGCATCTCCCTATGGTGTTGGGGCGGTACTGTCACATAAATTCCTTGATGGTTCAGAGAGGCCGATAGCTTTTGCGTCACGCTCGTTAACTTCAGCCGAGCGTAACTACGCCCAGATTGACAGAGAGGCCCTCAGACTGGTGTGGGGGGTGAAGAAGTTCAATCACTACCTGCACGGTCAGAAATTTACTCTACTAACTGATCATCAACCTCTCATCTCCACTTTCAACCCTCAGAAGGGCGTACCGATAATGACGGCACAACGGCTACAGAGGTGGTCCCATTTCCTAGGAGCACACCAATATGACATCGAGTACAAAGGAACTAAACAGCATGGGAATGCTGATGGATTGTCGCGCCTACCGTTGCCGACGGTGGAAGAAGAACTGGCAGTGGATCCAGTGGAGTTATTCCACTCGACTATAGTCGAATGTCTCCCTGTGACGAATGCAAACATAGAAAAGGAAACACGAAATGACCCGACACTCTCCTGGGTCTATGATTTAACGGTGAAGGGATGGCCAGCACATGGCAAACCACTGCTGCCAGCATTCTCGCCGAGAAGAGAACAGCTGTCAGTGTGCAGAGGAACCTTGATGTGTGGATCCAGAGTAGTAATTCCACCCAAATTGAAGGATAGAGTGCTCAATGAGCTTCATGAGGGTCATCTGGGAGGGGTAAAAATGAAAAACTTAGCCAGGGCGTTTGTGTGGTGGCCGGGAATCGATAGAGAAATCGAAGAGATGACCAAGAGCTGTGCAGGATGCCAGAAGGTCCAAAACGCCCCACCACAAGCCCCTCTACATCCATGGGAGTGGCCCTCATCTCCATGGCAAAGGGTGCACATTGATTTTGCTGGTCCCTTTACGGACTCGATGTTTTTAATTGCGGTGGATGCACATTCAAAGTGGCCAGAGGTAATAAAAATGTCCTCAACCACCACAGAAAAAACCATCACAGTCTTACGAACCATATTCGCCAGGAATGGGCTGCCTGAACAGATTTGCTCTGACAATGGACCACAGTTTGTGTCTGAAGAGTTCCGGAGGTTCTTAAAGAACAATGGTGTTAAGCATTACACATCCGCCCCATATCATCCAGCCACTAATGGATTGGCCGAGTGGTTTGTTCAAACATTCAAGAAGGCTATCAAGGCAATGTGTAATGAAGATATACCCCTACAACACAAGGTGGATAACTTCTTGTTTGCCTACCGGAATGCGACACATGCGGTTACCAACCAAACTCCAGCCATGATGTTCTTCAATCGAAGACTACGATGCCACTTGGATTTGGTTAAGCCAAACGTCAGAAGAGATGTGGAGAACAGGCAGTTTCAAAATATGAATGAAAGGCCGACCAGGAGTTTTAAGATCGGTCAACCAGTTTTGGCCCGGGACTACCGCACAGAGAAATGGCAGCCAGGAACGATCTGTACACGGCAAGGACCTCCAATGTATACCGTGGACGTTGGAGAGAGCATTGAAAGACACCATGCTGACCAGATTCTAGAGTCACTGGAAAACATCAACTCCACACCACGATCTGATACACCTGGCGATGAAACCGAAGTACCAATTGCATCTACCGCAGAATCGGTGATATTGGAAGCAGACGAACCAAACAACGACATTGATCCCGACTCAACCTTGCCAGAAGAACCTGATATCCCAAAGAGGCATTATCCAGACAGAATCAGGAAGCCTCCTCAAAGACTGAACTCATAATTGCTTAAATTCAACCAATGTATCTAGCAACCGTAATTGTAATTAGTTATTATTTAGTTGTTAAATGAATGTTATGTACTGTTTATCTAAAAGGGGAGGAATTGTTGTGTATCTACCTTTAAGGGAATAATTGGTCTCAGACTGCAGTACTGGCAGTGATCACCCCTGTATAAAAGGCCCTAGCAGGCTTCTGTAGTTTCAGTTTCCAGGTTGTCTCCATTCAGTAAAGACTTGTTATAATCAACTCCTGCAGTCCGTGTCTCAATTATACACAGACATAATAGTGAGAGAGACGGGGAGAGAGAGAGAGTAGAGAGACTGGGGGGAGAGAGAAGAGAGAGAATGGGGAGATAGAGAGAGAGAGAGATAGAGAGAGAGAGAGAGAGACTGAGGGGGAGAGAGAAGAGAGAGACTGGGGAGAGAGAGAGAGAATGGGGAGATAGAGAGAGAGAGAGAGAGAGAGGCTGAGGGGGAGAGAGAGAGCGACTGAGGGGGAGAGAGAGAGAGAGAGACGGGGAGAGAGAGAGAGGGAGAGACTGGGGGAGAGAGAGACTGGGGAGATAGAGAGAGAGAGACTGAGGGGAGAGAGAGAGAGAGCGACTGAGGGGGAGAGAGAGAGAGCGACTGAGGGGGAGAGAGAGAGACTGGGGAGAGAGAGAGAGACGGGGGAGAGAGAGAAAGAGAGTAGAGAGACGGGGGGAGATAGAGGAGAGAGACTGGGGAGAGAGAGAGAATGGGGAGATAGAGAGAGAGAGAGAGAGACTGAGGGGGAGAGAGAGAGAGACTTGGGGGGAGAGGGCTGAACTAGGCCAGTATCCATTAATAATTACTATCCAAAAAAGAGCCACCAAATTTTGGAAACACCTAAAAATGAGCAACCCCCACTGCTATCATTACGAAGCCCTGAAATGCCAAGAGAGGACCATAAAGAAGAATACCCTCAGTCAACTAGTCCTGGGACTCAGTGAAGTAACTACTGACACTACTAACAATAACCAGCCCCAGGACAGTGACATCGTAGCACAGAGAACTCGACCCAACACAATTGTCACTAAGCAAAAGGAAAAATACCTGTCATATTGGGCAGAAACAACAAAAACCCAAAACAAACTCAATTGCTACTTGGCCCTAAACAGACAATACAACATGGCTGAATACCTGACCATGGTAAACGATAGCAAACTGAGAAAAACGTTGACAATGTGCAGACTTAGTGAACATAACCTGGCCATCGAAAAAGGCAGACACAGACAGACCCGGTTGCCAAGAGAGGACTGGATATGCTATCACTGCAGTCAGGGAGTGGTGGAGACAGATGCACTTCCTCACAGCTTGTGGAAAATACCAGGACATCAGGGAGAATTTCTACCCAAAATTCACAAAAATATGCCCTGAATTCAGAAATTTGAATGACGACCAAAAACTCCCACACCTACTAGGAGAACAGAGAAATTGTGTAACCTTAGCGGCACACTATGTTACAGCTTGCGATAAACAGAGGGACAACCATTAAATCTGAAAAAAGGAATATATACAAATTATATGAATGTATATTTATACACTCAGGGATATATCTGTTTATACACTGTATGGATAGATCTGCGTTTATGTGTTAGAGTCATAGAGTCATAGAGTCATAGAGTTATACAGCACGGATGGAGGCCCTTCGGCCCATCGTGTCCAAGCTGGCCATCACGCCCTGTCTAATCTAATCCCATATTCCAGCATTTGGTCCGTAGCCTTGTATGCTATGGCATTTCAAGTGCTCATCCAAATGCTTCTTGAATGTTGTGAGGGTTCCAGCCTCCACAACCCTTTCAGGCAGTGAGTTCCAGACTCCAATCACCCTCTGGGTGAAAAAGTTCTTTCTCAAATCCCCTCTAAACCTCCCGCCCTTTACCTTGAATCTATGCCCCCTAGTTATTGACCCTTCTACTAAGGGAAAAAGCTCCTTAGTATCCATCCTATCTATGCCCCTCATAATTTTGTACACCTCAATCATGTCCCCCCTCAGCCTCCTCTGCTCCAAGGAAAACAAACCCAATCTGCCCAGTCTCTCTTCATAGCTGAAGCGCTCCAGCCCTGGTAGCATCCTGGTGAATCTCCTCTGCACCCTCTCCAAAGCTATCACATCCTTCCTGTAGTGTGGCGACCAGAACTGCACACAGTATTCCAGCTGTGGCCTAACCAGTGTTTTATACAGCTCCATCATAACCTCCTTGCTCTTATATTCTATGCCTCGGCTAATGAAGGCAGGTATCCCATATGCCTTTTTTACCACCTTATCCACCTGTTCCGCCACCTTCAGGGATCTGTGTACTTGCACACCCAGATCCCTCTGACCCTCCGTCTTGCCTAGGGTCTTACCATTCATTGTGTATTCCCTTGCCTTGTTAGTCCCCCCAAAGTGCATCACCTCGCACTTTTCCGGGTTAAATTCCATTTGCCACTGTTCCGCCCATCTGACCAACCCATCTATATCGTCCTGCAGACTGAGGCTACCCTCCTCGCTATTTACCACCCTACCAATTTTTGTATCATCTGCGAACTTACTGATCATACCTTTTACATTCATATCCAAGTCATTTATGTAGACCACAAACAGCAAGGGACCCAGCACCGATCCCTGTGGTACCCCACTGGCCACAGGCTTCCAGTCACAAAAACAACCTTCGACCATCACCCTCTGCCTTCTGCCACTAAGCCAGTTTTGTATCCAACATGCCAAGGCACCCTGGATTCCATGGGCTCTTACCTTCTTGACCAGTCTCCTGTGCGGGACTTTTTCGAAGGCCTTACTGAAATCCATGTATACCACATCCACTGCATTACCCTCATCCACACACCTAGTCACCCCCTCAAAAAATTCAATCAAATTAGTCAGACGTGATCTTCCCTTGACAAAATCATGTTGACTATTCCTGATTAATCCTTGCCTCTACAAGTGGAGACTGATTTTGTCCCTCAGAATTTTTTCCAATAATTTTCCCACCACTGATGTTAGGCTCACTGGCCTGTAGTTCCCCGGTTTTTCCCGACTCCCCTTCTTGAATAATGAAACTACATTAGCGGTTCTCCAGTCCTCTGGCACATCCCCTGTGGCCAGGGAGGTTCTGAATATGTGTGTTAGAGCCCCCGCAATCTCTTCCTTTGCCTCACACAGCAGCCTGGGATACATTTCGCCCGGGCCTGGGGATTTATCCATTTTTAGGCCTGCTAAAACCACCAAAACCTCCTCCCTCTCGATGTTAATATGTTCGAGCATATCACAGTCCCCCCGCCCTATTTCTATGTCTACATCGTCCCTCTCCATAGTGAAAACAGATGCAAAAAATTCATTTAGAACCCCTCCTACATCTTCCGGCTCCACACACAGATTTCCACTTTTGTCCCTAATGGGCCCTATTTTTTCCCTAGTTATCCTCTTACCCTTAATATACTTATAAAACATCTTAGGATTTTCCTTTAGTTTGCTCGCCAGTGTTATTTCATGGCCCCTCCTTGATCTCCTAATTTCTTTTTTAAGTATCCCCCTGCACTTTTTGTACTCCTCTAGGGCTTCCTCCGCCTTTAGCCTTTTGTATCTGCCAAAAGCCCACTTTTTTTTTTAATCCATTCTCGTATATCCCCTGACATCCAAGGTTCCCTGTGGCTTTTGGAACCACCCTTGACCTTTACGGGAACATGTTGCCATTGTATGATCTCAATCTCCCTTCTGAAAGCCTCCCATTGCTCCGATGCGGATTTTCCTACAAGTAGCTGATCCCAGTCCATTTTGGCCAGATCCTGCCTTATCCTATTAAAATCGGCCTTCCCCCAATTTAGAACCTTTATTTCCGGCCCATCCCTGTCCTTTTCCATGACCACCTTAAATCTCACCATATTATGGTCACTGTCACCAAAGTGCTCACCTACTAGCACTTCTTCCACTTGGCCGGCCACATTCCCTAGAATTAGGTCCTGTACCGCCCCCTCTCTTGTAGGACCTTCTACATGCTGGCTCAAAAAGCTCTCCTGGATGCACTTTAAGAATTCTACACCCTCTGTGCCTTTCACACTCTGACTATCCCAGTTAATATTGGTGAAGTTGAAATCCCCCATTACTATTACCCTATTATTTGCACATTTCTCTGAGATTTGCCTACATATCTGTCCCTCTATCTCCCCCTGACTGTTTGGAGGCCTATAGTACACTCCCAGCAAAGTGCTTGCCCACTTCTTGATTTTAAGCTCCACCCATATGGCCTCATTAGAGGAACCTGCTAATATGTCATCCCTCCTTACTGCAGTAATTGACTCCTTAATTAATATTGCGACACCCCCTCCTCTTATACCCCCGCCCTCTGTCTCGCCTGAAGATTCTGTACCCCGGAATACCCCGGAATACTAGTCCTGGGACTCAGTGAAGTAACTACTAACACTACTAACAATAACCAGCCCCAGGACAGTGACATCGTAGCACAGAGAACTCGACCCAACACAATTGTCACGAAGCAAAAGGAAAAATACCTGTCATATTGGGCAGAAACAACAAAAACCCAAAACAAACTCAATTGCTACTTGGCCCTAAACAGACAATACAACATGGCTGAATACCTGACCATGGTAAACGATAGCAAACTGAGAAAAACCTTGACAATGTACAGACTTAGTCAACATAACCTGGCCATCGAAAAAGGCAGACACAGGCAGACCCGGCTGCCAAGAAAGGACAGGATATGCTATCACTGCAGTCAGGGAGTGGTGGAGACAGAGATGCACTTCCTCACAGCTTGTGGAAAATATCAGGACATCAGGGAGAATTTCTACCCAAAATTCACAAAAATATGCCCTGAATTCAGAAATTTGAATGATGACCAAAAACTCCCACACCTACTAGGGGAACAGAGAAATTGTGTAACCTTAGCGGCACACTATGTCACAGCTTGCGATAAACAGAGGGACAACCATTAAATCTGAAAAAAGGAATATATACAAATTATATGAATGTATATTTATACACTCAGGGATATATCTGTTTATACACTGTATGGATAGATCTGCGTTTACGTGTTCAACCATGAATGTTTTTCGATGCTTTGGCAACATAAGATGTACCTTGTCATGCCAATAAAGCGATTTGAATTGAACTGAATTGAATTGGAGGGAGAGGGAGAGAGTGGGGGAGAGAGAGAGAGAGGCTGGGGGGAGAGGGAGAGAGCGGGGGAGAGAGAGAGAAAGACTGGGGGGAGAGAGAGACTGGGGGAGAGAGAGACTGGAGGGGAGAGAGAGAGAGACTGGGGGGAGAGAGAGACTGGGGGAGAGAGAGACTGGGGGAGAGAGAGACTGCGGGAGAGAGAGACTGGAGGAGAGAGAGACTGGAGGAGAGAGAGAGAGACTGGGAGAGAGAGAGAGAGACTGGGGGAGAGAGAGAGAGACTGGGGGGGAGAGAGAGAGACTGGGGGGGAGAGAGAGACTGGGAGAGAGAGAGAGAGACTGGGGGGAGAGAGAGAGCGACTGAGGGGGGAGAGAGAGGGATGGGGAGAGAGAGAGAGTGAGACTGGGGAGATAGAGAGAGAGACTGAGGGGGAAGAAAGAGAGAGCAACTCAGGGGGAGAGAGAGAGAGACTGGGGGAGAGAGAGAGAGATGGGAGAGGGAGAGAGAGAGTAGAGAGACTGGGGGGAGAGAGAGGAGAGAGACTGGGGAGAGAGAGAGACTGGGCAAGAGAGAGGAGAGAGACTGGGGAGAGAGAGAGAGACTGGGGGAGAGAGAGAGAGACTGGGGGAGAGAGACGGGGAGAGAGAGAGAGAGACTGGGGGAGAGAGAGAGAAACTGGGGGAGAGAGAGAGAGAGACTGGGAGACAGAGATAGAGAGACTGGGAGACAGAGAGAGAGCGACTGGGAGACAGAGAGAGAGATAAAGAGACGGGGAGAGAGAGAGAGATTGGGGGGAGAGAGAGGGAGAGGGCTAGAAATTTGGTATCGCCCCGTTTGGAGAGGGAAGGACAGAGAGACAGAGAGAGAGAGGGAAGGAGAGAGAGAGATTGTATGTACCCATATTGTACTAATATTGTATGTACCCAACGAAGGTCAAAATTGTTTGACACCTACAGAATGTTGGAAAACTGTACTTTTTGATATGTAAGCTTTGGCAATATGGTTCCCTGTAAACTTTCATGCCAATAAAGCATTTGAATTGAATTGAATTGAATTGAATTGAATTGAGAGAGAGATGGGGGAAGGGAGAGAGAGATTGGGTAGAGAGAGAGATAGAGAGACTGGGAGACAGAGAGAGAGAGAGATAGAGAGATGGGGAGCGAGAGAGAGATTGGGGGGAGAGAGAGAGGCTGGAAGAGGGAGAGACTGGAGGAGAGATAGAGACTGGGAGAGAGAGACTGGAGGAGGGAGAGTCTGGAGGAGAGAGAGAGACGTGGAGACTGGGGGAGAGAGAGACTGGGAGATAGAGAGAGAGAGAGAGAGAGAGACTGAGGGGGGAGAGAGAGACGGGGAGAGAGAGAGAAACTGGGGGAGAGAGAGAGAGAGAGACTGGGAGACAGAGATAGAGAGACTGGGAGACAGAGAGAGAGAGACTGGGAGACAGAGAGAGAGATAAAGAGACGGGGAGAGAGAGAGAGATTGGGGGGAGAGAGAGGGAGAGGGCTAGAAATTTGGTATCGCCCCGTTTGGAGAGGGAAGGACAGAGAGACAGAGAGAGAGAGGGAAGGAGAGAGAGAGAGAGAGAGGGAAGGAGAGAGAGAGAAAGAGGGAAGTAGAGAGAGAGAGAGAGGGAAGGGGAGAGAGAGAGAGGGAAGGAGAGAGAGAGACAGAGAGGGAAGGAGAGAGAGAGAGGGAAGGGGAGAGAGAGAGAGAGAGGGAAGGAGAGAGAGAGACAGAGAGGGAAGGAGAGAGAGAGAGGGAAGGGGAGAGAGAGAGAGAGGGGGAAGGACAGAGAAACAGAGAGAGAGAGGGAAGGAGAGAGAAACAGAGAGAGAGAGGGAGAGAGAGAGGGAAGGAGAGAGAGAGAGAGAGAGAGGGAGAGAGAGAGAGGGAAGGAGAGAGAGACAGGGAAGGAGAGAGAGACAGAGAGGGAAGGAGAGAGAGACAGAGAGGGAAGGAGAGAGAGACGGAAGGAGAGACAGAGAGAGAGGGAAGGAGAGAGAGACAGAGAGAGAGGGAAGGGGGGAAAGGGGGGGAAAGAGGGGGGGGAAAGGGGGAAAGGGGGGGAAAGGGGTGGGGGAAAGGGGGGGAAAGGGGGGGAGGAAAAAGGGGGGGAGGAAAAAGGGGGGAAGGCGTAGTGTATGTACCTTTAAGAGGAACTATGTTTTTGAAGCCCCTGTATACTGTAGTACCAGTAGTGACCACTCAGGTATATAAGCCTGTGTAGCGTCTTGTGTTGTTAGTTCACCTCCAGACTGTGTTCAGTAAACACTTGTTAAATCAACTCCTGCATTCCGTATCTCCATTAACACACGGATCTAACAGTGGCGACGAGTTAGAAACGAACTTACCTGCAATTCAGCAGCACCTGAAGAGGATCGATTCCTCAGACGAAGGTCGAAGCCAGAAGCAAGAAAAAAAAAAATAACTCAAAGAAACTCGAAAACGAGGGCCAGGCTTGGTCTCCAGTCTGTGGTTTCCCCAGCTAAATGGGCTGGTGGCAGGTCGTGCACTGATCCTTCCTGGGCTGCCGTGGGCTACAGCTCGATCGGGTGGCTCTGCAATGGGGCCGGGCAGCGAGTCGGGAAGCAGAAGCAAAGAGAGAGAGAGGGTGGAGCACTCAGGGCGTGGCTGGCGTTCGGACCAAGCAGAGGGAGGGGAAAGTCCCAGGGGGTCCGCTCCACGATGGGAACGGTTCTTCAATCACGGAGAGAATATTGAAGCGATATATAAAAAAAAAATAGAAATACCGCGAAAAGCTGCAGGTCGCAACGGGAACCGCGGAGAACAGCGTTGGCAGCAGCGGCAGCGGCGGGAAAGCATGGGAGGCGCCATCTTAGCTCGGCGGGGAAGAAAGAAAAGCGCGGAAGGGCCATTTTAGATTTTCAAGATGCCGAAGACTGGCAATATTACTGCTTTCGATAGTGATATAGAAGATTGGACCACATATGTGGAAAGAGTGGAGGTATATTGCAAGGCGAATGAGGTAGCGGATGATAAAAAGGCATCAGTACTTCTAAATCTGATGGGCGCAAGGACATACGGGCTGTTACGAAACTTGATCACTCCAGCCAAACTGATGGACAAGAATTTTAATGAGATTGTTGATACCTTACAGAAGCACTTAAACCCAACACCGCTGCTGATAGCGGAACGATTCAAATTCTTCAGGAGGAATCAGCACAAGAATGAAAGTAACGCTGATTACCTCACCGAATTACGAAAGCTGTCAAAGCACTGCCAATTCGGGGCAGGACTGGCAGATTCTCTACGAGACAAATTCGTCTGCGGTCTCCTAAGCGAAGGAACACAGAAAAGACTACTTTCTGAGAAAGATTTGACACTGGACAAGGCTTTCAGTGTGGCTGTATCATACGAAGCAGCAGCAAGAGGAGCTGCAGAGATACAGCAAAAGCCACAGGACTTCGGCACCCATGAAATGACACGGGGTTTCGAGAGATGTTATCGCTGCGGCAGATCCACCCATGACCAGAAGGACTGCTGGTTCAAGGACAAAGCATGCAGGCAATGCGGAAAGATGGGACACATTGCACGTGTATGCAGATCTGGAAAGAAATCCGCTGACAGTAAAAAGGTCAATAAGGAAAAGTACAGAAAGGTACAAATGATGACAGACAGTAGCTCCGAAGACCAGAAGATTGATAGCGACTCCGGAAACAAGAGACTAAGCTGTCTCAAATTACATAATGTAATTGCCAAAGAAGATTACCAGACCATTTGGGTTACTCTCACGATAGCGGGGTCCCCAGTCAAAATGGAGCTAGATACAGGATCAGCTCTGACCGTCATGAGTCGACGGGATTACGAGCTGCTATTTCCGCATATACCTTTGAAAGACACATCCATTGTCTTGAAGACATATACGGGGCAGAAAGTATACCCCAGAGGGAAAATAAGGGTGCCTGTTGTATACAACAGCAAGGAAATACAGAAGTTGTATTTATACATTCTGCAAGATGGTGGTCCACCGTTGTTGGGACGTGAATGGATCAGAAAGATAAGTTTAGACTGGCACTCCATTCAGGCACTGACGGTGACCAGTAAGAAAAAAAACGATGATGACGTCATACCTGGACGATTAAAAGAAATCTTGGCTAACGCCAAAGAAGTGTTTCAATAGGAACTAGGAACCCTGAAAGGCGCCACCGCCTCAATAAAAGTGGAAGATGCGGCAATTCCCAAGTTTTTTAAGGCAAGGACGGTGCCATACGCAATTCGTCCAGCCGTCAAGGCAGAGCTGGAGAATTTGGAAAAAGCCGGCGTGTTATCCAAGGTAGATTGGAGCGAGTGGGCAACACCCATCGTCCCGGTCATGAAGAAAATGTTGAATAATGATAAATATGAAGAACAGTGAAAAGTTCGCATCTGTGGGGACTTCAGGGTGACTGTAAACCCGAATCTTCACACGGTACAGTATCCTCTTCCGAGGATAGAACATATTTTCCCCTCACTATCCGGAGGGAAACGTTTCACCAAAATTGACTTAGCACAGGCATATCTACAGATGGAGGTTGAGGAGGCCTCTAAAAAGTATCTCACGATAAACACACACAAAGACCTGTACCAGTACAATCGACTGGTTTTCGGAGTGGCATCAGCTCCGGCTATCTGGCAAAGAGCTATGGAGCAAGTCCTGCAAGGGACTCCGGGGACTCAATGCTACCTAGACGACATCCTTTTAACAGGAGAAAACGACAACGAGCACCTTGCCAACTTGGAGCAGGTGCTCACGAGGCTGAGAGAACGGGGCCTATGAGCAAATCGCCCCAAGTGCGAATTTTTCCAGAAACAAATATCATATTGTGGCCATGTCATTAACGAAGAAGGGTTGCATAAGTCACCTGAAAAAAATTGAAGCGGTCGTAAAGGCCCCAGCACCTGAAAATGTCTCACAATTAAGGTCGTTCCTGGGATTAGTAAATTACTATCATAAATTTTTACCAAACTTGTCGACGGTTCTGCACCCGCTTAACGCACTGCTACAAACGGGATTAGTTTGGAAATGGAGCGAAGACTGTAAACGTGCCTTCCATAAATGCAAAGGCTTGATCACGTCCAGGGAAGTGTTGGCTCATTACAACCCATCACTGCCAATCAGACTGGTGTGCGATGCATCCCCTTACGGCGTGGGAGCGGTATTATCGCATAGATTCCCTGATGGCTCGGAGCGGCTGATAGCTTTTGCGTCACGCTCATTAAACTCAGCTGAGCGTAACTATGCCCAGATCGACAGGGAGGCACTCAGCCTGGTGTGGGGGGTGAAGAAATTCAACCATTACGTACACGGACAAAAATTTACCTTGTTGACTGACCATCAACCCCTCGTCTCCATATTCAACCCTAAAAAGGGCGTTCCCATTATGACAGCGCAAAGGCTACAGAGGTGGTCCCTTTTCCTAGGAGCACACCAATATGACATAGAGTACAAAGGAACAAAACAGCATGGGAATGCTGACGGGTTATCGTGCCTACCGTTGCCAACGGTGGAAGAGGCGCCTACAGTGGACCCAGTGGAGATATTCCACTCGACCATAGTGGAATATCTACCGGTGACAAATTCTACCATTGAAAAGGAAACGCGAAATGACCCGACTCTCTCACGAGTCTACGATTTAACGGTGAAGGGATGGCCAGCACATGGCAAACCACTGTTGCCAGCATTCTCGCAAAGAAGAGAACAGCTGTCAGTGTGCCGAGGAACCTTGATGTGTGGATCCAGAGTGGTGATTCCACCCAAACTCAAGGATAGAGTGCTAAAGGAGCTTCACGAGGGGCATCTGGGTGGAGTGAAAATGAAGAACTGAGCCAGAGCGTTTGTGTGGTGGCCAAGTATCGATGGAGACATCGAAGAAATGACCAAGAACTGTCTAGGATGCCAGAAGGTCCAAAACGCCCCACCACAAGCCCCTCTACATCCATGGGAGTGGCCCTCATCTCCATGGCAAAGGGTACATATCGACTTTGCTGGTCCATTTATGGACTCAATGTTCTTAATCGCGGTGGATGCACACTCCAAGTGGCCGAAGGTAATAAAGATGTCCTCCACCACCACGGAAAAAAACATCACAGTATTAAGGACCATATTCGCCAGGAATGGGCTGCCTGAACAGATCTGTTCTGATAATGGACCGCAATTTGTATCCGAAGAATTCAAGAAGTTCTTAAAAAACAATGGGGTTAAGCACTACACGTCCGCCCCATACCATCCCGCCACCAATGGATTGGCTGAAAGGTTTGTCCAGACCTTCAAGAAGGTCATAAAGGCCATGGGTAATGAAGACATAAATCTACAACATAAGGTAGATAACTTCTTGTTTGCGTACAGGAATGCAACACATGTGGTTATAAACCAAACCCCCGCCATGATGTTTTTCAATAGAAGACTAAGATGCCGGCTGGATTTGGTCAAGCCAAACGTCAGAAGGGACGTAGAGAACCGGCAATTTCAAAGCATGAATGAAAGGCCAACTAGAACCTTCCAGATAGGTCAACCAGTTTTGGCCCGGGACTACCATACCGAGAAATGGCAGCCTGGAAGTATTTGCACACGACTAGGACTGCTAATGTATACCGTGGACATAAGGCGCCATGCTGACCAGATCATAGAGTCATCCGAAAAAGGACAACCTACACCACAACTCTATACGCCTAGTGATGAAGCAGAGATACCCATAGTATCTACCTCCGATCCAGTGATACTGGAACCAGATGAACCCGACACTGGCATTGAAGCCGAATCGACCTTGCCAAAAGAACCTACTACACCACCGAGGCGTTATCCGGACCGAGTCAGGAAGCCTCCAGAGAGACTGAATTTGTAATTGATTAGCTTCAGCAAATGTGTATATTATTGTTCTTGTAAAAATGTTATTTAATGATTACTTAAAATGTTATGTACTATTTATCTAAAAGGGGAGGAATTGTAGTGTATGTACCTTTAAGAGGAACTATGTTTTTGAAGCCCCTGTATACTGTAGTACTCGGGTATATAAGCCTGTGTAGCGTCTGTGTTGTTAGTTCACCTCCAGACTGTTCAGTAAACACTTGTTAAATCAACTCCTGCATTCCGTGTCTCCATTAACACACAGATCTAACAGAAGGGGGGGAGGAAGAAAGGGGGGGGAGGAAAAAGGGGGGGGTGAGGAGGAAAAAAGGGGGGGTAGGAAAAGGGGGGGTGGAAAACATGGGGGGAGGAAAAGGGTGGAGGAAAAGGGGGGTGAGGAAAAGGGGGGAGGAAAAAGGGGCGGAGGAAAGAAGGAGGGGAGGAAAGGGGGGGTCTGCTCTGTTTTTTTACCTTTATTTCCCCCTTTTTTTCCCCTTTCCACACCCTTTCTCCCCCCCCATTATTTTTCTCCCCCCTCCCCTCCTCCCCTCCTCCCTCCTTCTTCACCCCCTCCCCCTCCTCGCTCTTCACCCCCTCCCCCCTCCTCGCTCTCTCTCTCTCCCTCCCTCCCCCTCTCTCCCTCCTCACTCTCTCTCTCTCCCTCCCTCCCCCCCTCTCCCTCCCTCCTCTCCCTCTCCCTCCTTTCCGGTACCAGAACGGAGTCAGTCTGACATCGAGAGGCCGGGTGCCCATCGCTCCGAAGTGAGCCCGGGGTTGCTCATGTTGAACGCGGCGGGCCTTTGGAACCGGTTGGCCGGGCGGCAGATGAACGCCTTTCGCTGCGGTGGGGGGGGAGAGAGAGACGCCGCCGCTCACCTGCTCTCTTCCCCCGGACTTTCGGGCTGCGCGGGGAAGAGAGAGAGAGAGAGACTGCGGCGGGGGGGGAGTGAGACGCCGAGGGCCTTCAGCAGGTTCGACAGGTTCCGGGAGAGAGAGACACCGCTGCTCAGCTACTCGCTTCCCTCTTCCCCCGGGCTTTCGGGCTGCGTGGGGAAGAGAGAGAGAGAGAGACGGCGGGGGGGGTGGGGGGAGAGTGAGAAAGGCCAGGGCATTCAGCAGGCTCGACAGGTTCCGGGCGCGCTGCGAATCCGCTGAACTCGAGGCCCAGTCTTCCCGCGCTGCTAGGCCGCGGCTCCGCGCATCCACTACAATAAAGAGAGATTCCTAAATATCAAAGTTCAGGTTTTTAAGCACCCCATAGCTAAGAAGACAACTGCACAAAAGAATCTAACGGGGTACACACAGAAAGTGGGAAAAATAAACACACAGAAAGTGGGGAAAAAAAATCGTTAGTAATCAAGATGGCGGACACTCGCCTCAGTTGAGAATGATTAGGCCCGCCCACACACGCACCGATTGGTCAACCGTCAGGTCACTGAAGTGTAGGATTGGTCAATCATCATGTCACTCTACTGTAGGATGGCCCGCCCGCACACGCAATGAACCCGCCCCCATGACGCAGCGATTGGTCGACCGTTGGGTCACTCGACTGTGCGATTGGTCAATCTTCACGTCACGTCACTCAATGCTAATGAGGGGATAATGAGCGGAATTTTTAAAGTTTTTTGGATACCGTCGGCACAATTTTTGTCTCACCGAAAAGTAAATACGCTTATGACCGTTCCAGAATCGTAAGCTTTCTTTTGATGTAACACGCGTGTAGGTACGCTCTATAACTTTTCTCACACTACCAATCTCTCTCTCTCTCACACTCCCAATCTCTCTCTCTCACACACTCCCAATCTCTCTCTCTCACACTCCCAATCTCTCTCTCTCACACTCCCAGTCTCTCTTTCTCACACACAACCAGTCTCTCTCTCTCTCACACTCCCAATCTCTCTCTCTCTCACACTCCCAATCTCTCTCTCACACTCCCAATCTCTCTCTCTCACACTCCCAATCTCTCTCTCTCTCACACTCCCAATCTCTCTCTCTCTCACACTCCCAATCTCTCTCTCTCTCACACTCCCAATCTCTCCCTCTCTCACTCCCAATCTCTCCATCTCTCACTCCCAATCTCTCTCTCACACTCCCAATCTCTCACTCACACTCCCAATCTCTCTCTCTCTCACACTCCCAATCTCTCTCTCTCACACTCCCAATCTCTCTCTCTCACTCCCAGTCTCTCTCTCTCACACTCCCAATCTCTCTCACTCTCACACTCCCAGTCTCTCTCTCACACTCCCAATCTCTCTCTCACACTCCCAATCTCTCTCTCACACTCCCAATCTCTCTCTCTCACACACTCCCAGTCTGTCTCTCTCGCTCTCCCAATCTCTCTCTCTCGCACTCCCAATCTCTCTTTCTCACACTTCCAATCCTCTCTCTCTCTCACACTCCCAAGCTCTCTCTCTCTCACACTCCCAATCTCTCTCTCTCACACTCCCAATCTCTCTCTCTCATACTCCCAATCTCTCTCTCTCTCACACTCTCAATCTCTGTCTTTCTCAAACTCCCAATCTCTCTCTCTCTCACACTCCCAATCTCTCTCTCTCACACTCCCAATCTCTCTCTCTCTCACACTCCAAATCTCTCTCTCTCTCCACACTCCCAATCTCTCTCTCTCTCACACTCCCAATCTCTCTCTCTCACTGCCAATCTCTCTCTCTCTCACACTCCCAATCTCTCTCTCTCTCACACTCCCTATCTCTCTCTCTCACACTCCCAATCTCTCTCTCTCTCACACTCCCAGTCTCTCTCTCTCACACATTCCCAGTCTCTCTCTCTCTCACACTCCCAGTCTCTCTCTCGCACTCCCAATCTCTCTCTCTCACACTTCCAATCTCTCTCTCTCACACTCCCAATCTCTCTCTCTCTCACACTCCGAATCTCTCTCTCTCTCTCACACTCCCAATCTCTCTCTCTCACACTCCCAATCTCTCTCTCTCATACTCCCAATCTCTCTCTCTCTCACACTCTCAATCTCTGTCTTTCTCAAACTCCCAATCTCTCTCTCTCTCACACTCCCAATCTCTCTCTCTCACACTCCCAATCTCTCTCTCTCTCACACTCCAAATCTCTCTCTCTCTCACACTCCCAATCTCTCTCTCTCTCACACTCCCAATCTCTCTCTCTCACTGCCAATCTCTCTCTCTCTCACACTCCCAATCTCTCTCTCACTCACTCCCAATCTCTCTCTCTCACACTCCCAATCTCTCTCTCTCACACTCCCCATCTCTCTCTCTCTCACACTCCCAATCTCTCTCTCTCTCACTCTCCCAATCTCTCTCTCTCTCACACTCCCAATTTCTCTCTCTCTCACACTCCCAATCTCTCTCTCTCTCACACTCCCAATCTCTCTCTCTCACACTCCCAATCTCTCTCTCTCTCTCCTTCCCTCTCTCTCTCTCTCATTCCCTCTCTCTCTCTGTCTCTCTCTCCTTCCCTCTCTCTCTCTCTCCTTCTCTCTCTCTCCTTCCCTCTCTCTTTCCTTCAATCTCTCTCTCTTTCCTTCCATCTCTCTCTCTCTCCTTCCCTCTCTCTCTCTCTCTCTCCTTCCCTCTCTCTCTCTCCTTCCCTCTCTCTCTCTCCTTCCCTCTCTCTCCTTCCCTCTCTCTCTCTCCTTCCCTCTCTCTCCTTCCCTCTCTCTCTCTCTCTCTCTCCTTCCCTCTCCTTCTCTCTCTCTCTCCTTCCCTCTCTCTCTTCCCCCCAGTCGCTCCCCTCTCTCTCTTCCAACAACAACATGCCTCCAAAAAAGCCTCGGCACCGCCGGGCTCCCCCAGCTAGTATATATATATAATTGCTCTTCTGTCTGTCTGTCTGTCCGTACTCTTCCCACTCTATCTCTGTCTCTCTCTCCTTCCCTTTCTCTCTCTCTCTCCTTCCCTCTCTCTCTCTCTCTCCTTCCCTCTCCCTCCCCTCTCTCCCTCCCCTCTCTCCCCCTCCCCCTCTCCTCCCTCCCCCCTCCACCAGCTTCTCCCCCTCCCTTCCCTACCCCCCTTCCCTCCCCCCTCCCTCCCCTACCCCCCTCCCGCTCCCCTCTCCCCCCTCATGCAGCCCCCTCCCTCTTCCCTCCCTCCCCCTCCCCCTTCGCTCCCTCCCCCTTCCCTCCCTCCCCTCCCACCTTCCCTCCCTCCCCCCTCTCCATCCTCCCCCCTTCCTCCCCCTTCCCCTTCCTACCGCTTCCCTTCCTCCCCCCTTCCCCTTCCCCTTCCTCCCCTTCCCCTTCCTCCCCCTTCCTCTTCCCCTTCCTCCCTCTTCCCCTTCCCCCAGTCGCTCCCTCTCTTCCCCCCAGTCTCTCGCTCTCTGTCTTCCCCCCAGTCTCTCGCTCTCTCTCTTCCCCCCAGTCTCTCGCTCTCTCTCTTCCCCCAGTCTCTCGTGCTCTCTCTTCCCCCCAGTCTCTCGCTCTCTCTCTTCCCCCCAGTCTCTCGCTCTCTCTTCCCCCCCAGTCTCTTGCTCTCTCTCTTCCCCCCGTCTCTTGCTCTCTCTCTTCCCCCCAGTCTCTCTCATTCTACCCCCCAGTCGCTCTTTCTCTTCCCCCCAGTCGCTCTCTCTCTTCCCCCCAGTCCCTCTCTCTCTCTCTTCCAACAACATGCCCTCAAAAAAGCTTGGGCACCGCCGGGCACCCCCAGCTAGTTATATATATATAGATTGTACACAATTTTGAATGATGATAAGTACATAGTCATGCAATTAGCAAAACAACAATGTTCTTAGAATGTCCAATCGGCAGATATACATTCCATAGAGGTGAGTTATTCATACGAATCAAGAAAACATCAGTTGAAACTAGTTGAAGCTTTACACGCTGTTCCTTCGATCTGGCATGTTTACCGATGTGTGTTGTGGTAAAGGGCTTGCCATGCGCTCAGTTGATTAATTTGTTATTCGTTGTGTCTTCCTCCTTCGCTGAAATAACTCATTGATCTTTCCTTGTTTTGGTTGTTGCTTTTCACAAATCCAATTCCTGATGCGTTGCCAAGCAATGTGTAGAAGTGTCGGCGACACCTTCTGACTTCCCATCGTCAATATTTCAATCGCATACATTTCCTGTGTCGTGCTCCAAGCTGGGTCTTTAAAGACAAGTGTACGACTACACCTTGTATTGTTCCTCCTTTTCGGTATCCTTCAGGACATCTTTTGATATTGCCTATGGAGACATTTATTAAAAATAGACTTGCCATTCAGCTGGTTAACATGTATTTGAACTGTTCTTTCATTAATAACAGACTGTATTTGAACAGATTGTTTCGGCTTCTGTCTTATACCAGGCTTCTGCTCGAACTTCTTTTCCTGTACCCATTCTCTTCCTATGGGTTGCCATAATTTATGTCAATTTTTTCTGCCTATTTGCTTCCCTAACCTCTGATCATTTTGATGAATCTCCTCTGTTACTTTTTTTTTCTAACTGTCGCTGTCGGTTCAAGGACTCAGATTGCGTAGAGGCAATAAAAGAACTATGGGTAAGCAGTGTATGCATCTCAACCCCATCCATCAGATAATATGGAGTTTCTTAGGGGACACTGTCCCTGATGCAGATGTGGGCACATTATTGAGTGATAGCTGTACTTCCAGAATGCTGGCGGTCCAATTATTTCCCTGATTCTCAACAGTTTGACCAATAACTTCATTACTTCCCAATTTTTTTTACATTCCACCAGCCGCGCTGATTGCGGTTGACGTGGCGTGCTGTGCTCCAACCCAATCCCCCTTTGTTTGCAATAGTCTTTGAAGACCTTAGAGACAAAGGCTCCACCTTTAACGGAGCGTAAGATTTTGGGTGCACCAGCTACAGTAATTATATCAGAAATAGCCCTGGCGAGTGCGTTTTCCAAAACAATTTGAGGGGACCAGCCAGTAGAAGGAAGTGCATCCATCCACACAAACGAAAACATGTCTATATCCCCAAAATGATGGAAGTGTTCAAATAAAATCAACAAAGAATTTTCCCATTTGCTCATCAGCTTTCGCAGGAGCAAATGGTGGTGGCTTAATTTAGTGATGAATTATTAGTCATATAGCTTGGCTCACCATTTTCCACCTATGTTTTACAGGCTTGCCTGGCCACCAATATAAGAGGGTCAATTTGCAGAATGTTATTCTGGCACTACAATATGATTGACTTATGCCCTTGTGAGCTTCTTTTACAAGCTGTTCTCGTTTGTGGCTCGGGGGTACTTCTCGGTTTCCTTTGGGCAACTTAACTAGTACAATAGCCGTAGGGGTTTCTGAGTAAAAGTACTTTGGTGGACATTCTGGTGGATTTTCTGTTATTGGGTCTAATAGCTGAATCAGTTCCTCATCCTGATTAGCTGCCTATTCTGCCCTAGTGATTACATTAACATTGGCAGGCACCTCTCGAGGGGGTATCATGCAGACCGAACATTTTGCTCTCTGTCTGTCTGTCTGTCTGTCTGTCTGTCTGTCCGTTCTCTATACGTTCGAAAGTTATAGAGCGTACCTACACACGCGTCACATCAAAAGAAAGCTTACGATCACGGACCGGTCATAGGTGTATTTACTTTTCCGTCAGACAAAAATCGTGCCCACGGTATCCAAAAAAGGTTCAAAATTCCGCTTATTAAACGTGAAAAGTTCCGCTCATTTGCTCATTAGCATTGAGTGACGTGAAGGTTGACCAATCGTGCGGTCGAGCGACCTGACAGTTGACCGACGATTGACCAATCGCTGCGTCATGGGGGCGGGTTCATTGTGCGTGCAGGCGGGCCATCCAACAGTTGAGTGTTGAGTGACTTGACGATTGACCAATCCTACAGTTCAGTGACCTGAAGGTTGACCAATCAGTGCGTGTGTGGGCGGGCCTTATCATTCTGAACCAAGGTCAATGGCCGCCATCTTGATTCTTCATGATTTTTTTCCACACTTTTTATGTGTTAGGGAACTACGGAAAATAACAAATTATTTCAGTTTTAAATTGTATTTAGCAACAGTAGGAAATTAAGTGATCCCCTGCCCTTTGCCTGGAGGCTCGCCTACCTTGACGGCCATTTCGAGCGGCTGTGCCGGCGCCGGGCGTGGTCTAGCAGCCCGGGATGCCTGGGCCTTGAGTTGCGGGCCGTGCTGGGAGCTGCCGCGCACATAACTTCCCCGTGGCATCAACAGCCCCGCCCGAGAGCCCGACACAAAGCCACCAGGTCACTGGCTGCGGCGGGCTGTGCCGGGAGCTGCCGCGCACAAAACCTCCCCGCGGCGTCAACAGCCCCGCCCCATAGCCCGATCAAAAGCCATCAGGTGAGCGGCCGCGGCGGCCCAGTCTCTCTCTCTCTCACACTCCCAAACTTTCTCTCTCTCAAACTCCCAATGTCTCTCTCTCACACTCCCAATCTCTCTCTCTCTCTCACACTCCCAATCTCTCTCTCACACTCCCAATCTCTCTCTCTCTCACATACCCAATCTCTCTCTCTCTCTCTCTCTCTCACACTCCCATTCTCTCTCTCTCACACTCCCAATCTCTCTCTCTCACTCCCAGTCTCTCTTTCTCACACTCCCAATCTCTCTCTCTCTCACAGTCCCAACCTCTCTCTCTCTCACACTCCCAATCTCTCTCTCTCACACTCCCAATCTCTCTCTCTCACACTCCCAATCTCTCTCTCTCTCACACTCCCAATCTCTCTCTCTCTCATACTCATAATCTCTTTCTCTCTCACTCCCAGTCTCTCTCTCTCACACTCCCAATCTCTCTCTCTCTCACACTCCCAATCTCTCTCTCACACTCCCAGTCTCTCTCTCTCACACACTCCCAGTCTCTCTCTCTCACACTCCCAATCTCTCTCTCTCATACTCCCAATCTCTCTCTCTCACACTCCCAATCTCTCTCTCTCTCTCTCACTCCCAATCTCTCTCTCTCTCACACTCCCAATCTCTCTCTCTGACACTCCCAATCTCTCTCTCTCTCACACTCCCAATCTCTCTCTCTCTCACACTCCCAATCTCTCTCTCTCTCACACTCCCAATCTCTCTCTCACACTCCCAATCTCTCTCTCTCACTCCCAGTCTCTCTCTCTCACAATCCCAGTCTCTCTCTCACACTCCCAATCTCTCTCTCTCTCACACTCCCAATCTCTCTCTCTCTCACACTCCCAATCTCTCTCTCTCACACTCCCAATCTCTCTCTCTCTCACAGTCCCAATCTCTCTCTATCTCACACTCCCAGTCTTTCTCTCTCACACACTCCCAGTCTCTCTCTCTCTCACTCCCAGTCTCTCTCTCTCACACTCCCAGTCTCTCTCTCTCTCACACTCCCAATCTCTCTCTCTCACACTCCCAATCTCTCTCTCACTCTCACTCCCAATCTCTCTCTCTCTCACACTCACAATCTCTCTCTCTCACACTCACAATCTCTCTCTCACACTCCCAATCTCTCTCTCACTCCCAATCTCTCTCTCTCTCTCACTCCCAATCTCTCTCTCTCACACTCCCAATCTCTCTCTCACACTCCCAATCTCTCTCTCACTCTGACTCCCAATCTCTCTCTCTCTCACACTCCCAATCTCTCTCTCTCTCACACTCCCAATCTCTCTCTCACACTCCCAATCTCTCTCTCACTCTCACTCCCAATCTCTCTCTCTCTCACACTCCCAATCTCTCTCTCTCACACTCCCAATCTCTCTCTCTCACTCCCAATCTCTCTCTCTCTTACACACCCAATCTCTCTCTCACACACTCCCAATCTCTCTCCAATTCCAATTCCAATTCAAATGCTTTATTGGCATGAAAGTTTACAGAGAACCATATTGCCAAAGCTTACATAGCAAAAAGGTACAGTTTTCCAACATTCTGTAGGTGTCAATCGATTTGACATTTGTTGGTTACATACAATATTACTTTTAAACAATATTAATTTTAAACAGTCTTTGTACTTCATTTGGTACGCTCAATATTAATTTTAAACAGTCTTAATTTTTAAACAGTCCTCAGGTTGTGACATGTTGTTACATATTTGGCCCCAAGGTATGGTCTGTCTCCTTCTCCTAGGACTAATCTCAATTTTGACAGGTCATCCAATTCCTTGAAATCTGGGGTTGTTTGGCTTAGCTTGTTGAATAATATGTTTCTTGATGTGTTGAATTTTTCGCATTTTAGGAGGAAATGCATCTCTGTTTCAACCTCGCCGGCCAGACATTGATCGCATATTCTATTCTCTCTAGGCTGCCAGGATTTCTTGTATCTGCCTTTTTCAATTTCCAGTTGGTGGTCGCTTAGTCTGTACCTGGTGAGGGTCTGTCTCTGTTTTGTGTCCCTGATGGTCGTGAGGTAGTCTGCCAGTTTATATTCTCTTTTTAGGGCCCGGTAACATTCTAATCTGCTTTGGCTTTCAGTTATTTTGTTCCAATGTTCCAGGTAGGTTTCTTTGCATTTTTTAATGATTTGGTTCACTCGGATTGGTGTTTGGACGGCTGTGTTGGTCTGGGGCTGGTCAGGGTCCGGCTGAGTACTTAGTTTCAGTAGCAGCTGACTCAGGGGACTCTTTTCTGGGTTTAGTTCTTGGGTCTGAAAGGCTTTGAAATGAAGGGTGTCTGGGGAGCTAGATTTGAGGTGATTTAGGAAGTTTAGTGCTCGTTTTTGGATGTTTATTATCAGTGGGTATCTGCCTAGTTCGGCTCTGCATGCATTTGTTGGCGTTTTTCTTTGGGTGCGAAGGATGCTTCGGCAGAATTCTGCATGTAGGGCTTCTATTGTGTGTTTTTCCCATTTAGTGTAGCTTTGGTGATTTAGCGGGCCCCATACTTCACTACCGTACAGTGCAATGGGCAGGATTATGCTGTCAAATATTTTGAGCCAGATTTTGATTGGGATTTGGATGTTGTAGAATTTTCTTTTTATTGCATATAGGGCTCTTCGGGCTTTTTCTTTTAGTGCATTCACTGCTATGCTGAAGCTCCCTGATGCTGTAATAGTTAGACCAAGGTAGGTGTAGCTCATAGTGTGTCCTATAGTGGTATCACTGAGGGTAAACTGGTATTTGTTTTCCTGACATCTGGGCCTTTTTTGAAAAATCATGATGTTGGTTTTCTTTAGATTTACTGTTAGAGCCCAATTTTGGCAGTATTTGTCGAGTAGGTCTAGTTGTTGCTGTAATCCCTGTTCTGTGGGAGACAGCAGAACCAGGTCGTCCGCATAGAACAGGGATTTCACTTCTCCATCCAGGAGACGGAGACCTGGTGACTCGCTTTGCTCCAGCATGTCTGCTAATTCATTTATGTATATGTTGAACAGGGTCGGGCTCAAATTGCAGCCCTGCCGGACGCCTCTTCTCTGGGTGAAGAAATCGGTGCGTTTGTCTCCAATTTTGACCCCGCATTTGTTTTTCAGATACATTGATTTAATAAGGTCATAGACTTTGCCCCCTATTCCACACTGAAGAAGTTTATAATAGAGCCCTTCGTGCCATATAGAGTCAAAGGCTTTCTTGAAGTCGATGAAACAGGTGAATATTTTCCCATTTTTTGTTTGGTGTATATGTTTTTCAATGAGGGTGTGAAGGGTATAGATATGGTCGGCGGTGCGGTGTTTTGGAAGAAAGCCTATTTGGTTTTTTCTGAGGATATTATGTTTGTTAAGAAAATCAAGTAATCTACTATTTAGAATACTGCAGAATAACTTCCCTAGACAACTGTTGACACAGATGCCGCGGTAGTTATTTGGGTCTGATTTGTTTCCACTTTTATATATGGGGGAGATTAGTCCTTGGCACCAGATATCGGGAAAACAGCCTGAACGTAATATGATGTTGAATAATTTGAGTACCGCACCCTGCATCTCCATATTGCTGAACTTGAGCATTTCATTTTTGATGTTGTCTGGGCCACAGGCTTTCTTTAGGTGGAGAGATTTTGTTTTTGTGGCCAGTTCTTTCCATGTGATTGGGGAGTCTAGAGGGTTTTGGTTGTCTTTAATTGTTGCTTCTAATGTGTGGAGTTTTTCTGTGACCTGATGTTGACTTGGGTTTGTTTCGTTTATTGGGATGTCTTTGTAGAGGTTTTCAAAATGTGTTCTCCAGATGTCGCCATCTTGGATTGGTAATGCTTGCAATTGTGTTGTACTCAGGTTATTCCACATTTCCCAGAATTGTTTTGGATTGGTGGAGTTTTCAATTTCTTCGAGTATTTTGTGGGTATAGTTTTGTGTTTTGTTCCTAATGGTGTGTTTATATCTTTTGAGGGTTTCATTGTATCTAGTACGTAGGTCCGGATTGTTTGGTTGGCGATGCTTTTGGTTTGATATTTTTCTCAGGTCTTTTCTGGCATTTTTGCATTCGTGGTCAAACCATTTCTTATTTTTATTTTGTCTTTTGTGACGCTTCCTCTTCTGTTTCACAAGGTCGGCTTTTACAGCTGCCTCATGGAAGATCATATTTATATCCTCTATGGCCATGTTTACACCATCTCTGGTGATCTCGTATGGGTTTTCTTTAAATTTTGATATTTTACTTGTGAGATCAGGTGACTTTAGTGCTGTGATGAATTTATCTCCACTGTCTGGGGCCCATCTGTATGTCTGGTTTATTTTATGTAGCTTACTGGGTTCCTTTTTTGTGTCTGTAGTTTGGGCAGAAAGTTTAAGGTACACATTTATTTGGTTATGGTCTGAGAGGGGGGATTGCTGCCTGACAGTGAATGCGTTGATATCGCAGGGGTCCAGGTCAGTGATTGTATAGTCCACCACACTAGACCCAAGAGTTGAGGAGTATGTGAGTCTCCCTAGGGAGTCCCCTCTGAACCTACCGTTAACTATGTACAGGCCTAAGGCTCGGCAGAGTTGCACTACCTCCCTACCGCTTTTATTTATTTCACGATCAAGATTGTTCCGATTTGCGATGGCTGGTGTGACATCTAAAGGGGTCTGGCCAAACACATGGTTGTTTCCCTGTGGGTCTATGAAGTCAGGTTCACAACCGGTCCTTGCATTTAGGTCCCCACATATTATCACCTTTCCTTGGGCCTGGAAATGGCTGATTTCCATGTGGAGAGTATCAAATAACTCCTCTTCGAAATATGGCGATTCTATTGGAGGTATGTAGATCGCACATAAGTAAACATCTTTTTTTGCTATTCCTATATTTTTATCTAGTTTTAGCCATACGTGTGATTTTCCCTGTTTTACCGGTGAGATGTGTTTGTCCAGTTCTCCCTTATACCACACCAATATTCCCCCGGAGGTTCTGCCCTTGCGTGTTTTAGTGTTCTTTACTGAGGGCACAATGATTTCATGGTACATTGGAGGACAGTGGGTCGGCACGTCCTTTTGGCACCATGTTTCTGTTAACACAATTATATCAATGTCTTTTATAGCTTTTAGGAATTCAGGGTCTGTACTCTTCATCCCAAAAGTTGAGGAGCGGAGGCCCTGGATATTCCAGCAGCTTATGTGGAAAGAACGCATTTATATAGTTCAATAAAACGAAATAAAATGGACCTATTTTGTGGGATGAGTGTGGAAACACTATTTTCTATAATGCTAAATGATGATTTAGTATAAATTTCATGAGGCATGCACATATATCTATCTAATAATAGTAATAATACTGATAAGATAACAATAATGATAATGATAAATAACAATATTAATAATTTCTCCGGCTTTCTATCAGGCTGTTCAGCATCGTCATGATCTTTCTCAGTTCTTGGTCTACAGTCTGTGGTCTAGAGGGGGGTCTTGGGTCAGGTATAAAAGCACGGTTCTGTTGTTGGTTTTGTAAAGGGGGGTGGGGGACATTGGTGGTCCTGTTTGGTCTCCCAATGGTAGAGGGGGTGGGAGGTCTGCGTCTTTTGGCAGTGTTTATGAGGTTTCTTGCGAAGACCCACATCCGCTGTTTGAGTAGATGTATTTCGTCATAGAGGTCCCTTGTGTTGATGTTTGGATGATGGGCCAGGGAGACGTTGGGGAGGACAGAACATCTCGTGTCGATCTCCCTGTTGGTGTTGTGGATTATATAGGCTGGGGTGTCCTTTCTGGGCAGTAGTGTGGAGATCACGATCCGTGCCTCGGGGAATTCCCTGCTGGCCTTTTCCGCCATCCTGCTCACCGCCCTAGCAGTGCCTTCCTGTAGGGTGCGTAGGTCGTTCGTGCCTGTGTGGATCACAATCCATTTGGGGCTTCCAAGGGATTCTTTGTTCAGGATCTTCATTGCTTGGTCTGTGTTGCTGCACCATTTTTTCAGGACTTGATGGTCTGGGAACAGCCTCTGGGGGTCCAGAAACTTTCCGTTGGAGTCGGTCAGCAGGACCGCCTGAGGGGCTGGTTTTTCAGACTGGGTAACAGTAGTCTGGGTAGGACTCGCCTGGTGGCTGGTTGTTGGCTGGGTTTCTGGGATATGTTGTGTGGCAGGAGCGGGGTTTGGGGCTTTCGGTGTGTCATCGTTTGGGGGGGTATCTGTCGGTTTTTGTGTTCCTGTGTGTGAGGACTGGGTAGCAGTAGTCTGGGCATGACTCGACTGAGGGCTGGTTGGAGCGGGGTTTGTGGCTTTCGGTGTGTCTTCGTGTGGGGTGGCATCCGGCGGGTTCTGTGTCCTTGTGTGTGTTTTTGTGTCCTCAGGTTTTTGGACCTTAAGAGGTTTGTGTTGCCTGCTGAGCCTTTCTACGGTCTCCTTCGTTTTGTTTTGTTGAGTACGGAGTTCTTTGATCTCATTTCTTTGCTCCTCTATGGTCTTTCTCAGTTTGTGGATGGTGGACTCGTGTTCCGTTTTTAGCTGTTTGAATTCCTCCTTCAAATTCTTGGCCAGTGTTTCTCTGTATTCGTTGAAATCAAGTTCTAGTTTGGCCAGATTCTCTTTCATCATTTTGTTTTCGTTGAGAGGTGTGGGGGGGGTGGAGATGGACAGGGAGGTGTTTTCCTCTGCTGGTCTCTCTTCTTCTTCCTCCACTTGGCTCTCATCATCCTCTGTTCGACTCTCTTTTGTTTCCTGTCCATTGGTCCTCTTTGTGTCTGCCTTAGTTTTCAACTGGGGGAATTCCTTTTCGAAGGAGTCCAGATTTTCCACATTCCCCTGTATCATGATCTTTCTATTTTTGTTGTAGTAGCTTATGGTTAGCAGGGGGTCATCTTTATCTAGGTTTCCATCTTTACATATTTTCAGTCTGCCTCCACTGCCAATACCTTCACTGGAGACGTATGTGTAGTGTTTTTGTAAAGTCTCCTTCCAGGAGGTGACGTATTCGGTGTAGAATATGAGGTTGTTCTTCAGCTTAGTCCCTTTGTGTGTGGTATAGTCAACGTAGAGGATCTCTGGGTTATTTTTTAGTGTTGTGTACTTGTATTTTTCCTTTGCTTTATTTTTTGTGCATTGCTCAGGATATATCATTTCCCTGCTCATTGTAGTCGTTTGTTTTTTGTCTCAGATAGATAATTTTTTTTTTTCTCTTTTTTGTGTCGTGTTCCACCTTAGCCCACTTTTAGGTCCAAAATTGGGAGTTTTTCAGGGGTTCATCTTTGATATAGCTGCTCTTAAAGGTTTATCTTTCTCTTTCTCTCACAGGCTCTTGGTTCGGGTAGTTTATCGTTTCTCTCGGGTTTCTATTCCTTTTCCTCGCGGGTTTGTTGTTCTTTTTTCAGGTTTTTTTCGAACTAAATTTAAATAAAATTAAACTTTTTCCGAACTAACTTTAACTAAAATGAAACTTAGGTAGAATTAGGTAAAACTTATTTCTCCGGCTTTATTTATTTTTTTTATTTTTATTTTTTTATTTTTTTTTCCCAATCTCTCTCTCTCACACTCCCAATCTCTCTCTCTCACACTCCCAATCTCTCTCTCTCTCACACTCCCAATCTCTCGCTCTCTCACACTCCCAATCTCTCTCTCTTTCACACTCCCAATCTCTCTCTCTCACACTCCCAATCTCTCTCTCTCACACTCCCAGTCTCTCTCTCTCACACACACCCAGTCTCTCTCTCTCTCACACTCCCAATCTCTCTCTCTCTCACCCTCCCAATCTCTCTCTCTCTCACACTCCCAATCTCTCTCTCACACTCCCAATCTCTCTCTCTCACACTCCCAATCTCTCTCTCACACTCCCAATCTCTCTCTCTCTCACACTCCCAAGCTCTCTCTCTCTCACACTCCCAATCTCTCTCTCTCACTCCCAATCTGTCTCTCTCTCACACTCCCAATCTCTCGCTCTGTCACACTCCCAATCTCTCTCTCTCTCACACTCCCAATCTCTCTCTCTCTCACACTCTCAATCTCTGTCTCTCTCACACTCCCAATCTTTCTCTCTCTCACACTCCCAATCTCTCTCTCTCTCACACTCCCAATCTCTCTCTCTCTCACACTCCCAATCTCTCTCACTCTCTCACACTCCCAATCTCTCTCTCTCTCACACTCCCAATCTCTCTCTCTCTCACACTCCCAATCTCTTTCTCTCTCACACTCCCAATCTCTCTCTCTCACACTCCCAATCTCTCTCTCTCCTTCCCTCTCTCTCTCTCTCTCCTTCCCTCTCTCTCTCTGTCTCTCTCTCCCTTCCTCTCTCTCTCCTTCTCTCTCTCTCCTTCCCTCTCTCTCTCTCTCCTTCCCTCTCTCTCTCTCTCCCTCCATCTCTCTCTCTTTCCTTCCATCTCTCTCTCTCTCCTTCCCTCTCTCTCTCTCTCTACTTCCCTCTCTCTCTCTCCTTCCCTCTCTCTCTCTCCTTCCCTCTCTCTCCTTCCCTCTCTCTCTCTCTCTCCTTCCCTCTCCATCCCTCTCTCTCTGTCTCCTTCCCTCTCTCTCTTCCCCCCAGTCGCTCCTTCTCTCTCTTCCAACAACAACATGCCCTCAAAAAAGCCTCGCACTGCTGGGCTCCCCCAGCTAGAAACATAGAAACATAGAGATAGGAACAGGAGTAGGCCATTCGGCCCTTCGAGCCTGCTCCGCCATTCAATGAGATCATGGCTGATCTTCGTCTGAGATCATAGCTGATCTTACCAGTTCAGTACCCCGTCCCCGCCTTTTCTCCGTAACCCTTAATCCCCTTAGCCTTCAGAAATATATCCAATTCTCTCTTGAAAATATTTATTGAATTAGCCTTCACAGCCCTCTGTGGCAGGGAATTCCACAGGCTCACCACTCTTTGAGTGAAGAAATTCTTCCTCATCTCTGTTTTAAATGATTTGCCCGCTATTTTTAGACTGTGGCCCCTGGTTCTGTGCTCCCCGGCCATTGGAAACATTCTCTCTGAATTCAGCCTGTCCAGGCCTGCCATAATTTTATATGTTTCGATGAGATCCCCTCTCAATCTTCTAAACTCCAGTGAGTACAAGCCCAAACTATTTAATCTCTCTTCGTAGGTCATTCCCGCCATTCCAGGTATCAGCCTGGTGAATCGCCGTTGCACTCTTTCCATGGCAAGAACATCCTTCCGCAGATGGGGCGACCAAAACTGTACACAATACTCCAGATGCGGTCTCACCAGCACCTTGTACAGCTGTAGTAAGGTATCCCTATTCCTATACTCGAACCCCCTTGATATGAAGGCCAACATACCATTTGCCTTCTTAATCGCCTGTTGCACCTGCATGCTCTCCTTCAGTGACTGGTGCACAAGAACACCCAGGTCCCTCTGCACTTCCCCATCTCCCAATCTATTGCCATTTAGATAATAATCTACCCTCCTGTTTTTACCCCCAAAGTGGATAACCTCGCATTTATCCACATTATAGTGCATCTGCCACGTATCCGCCCATTCCCCCAACCTGTCCAAATCGCACTGTAGCCTCCTGACATCCTCATCAGAGCCCACCCCTCCTCCTAGTTTAGTGTCGTCAGCGAATTTGGAAATATTGCATCCAATTCCCTGATCCAGATCATTTATATATATTGTGAACAGCTGGGGTCCCAGGACAGATCCTTGCGGCACTCCGCTGGTCACTGCCTGCCACTCCGAAAACGAGCCGTTTATTCCAACTCTCTGTTTTCTATCCGCCAGCCAGTTCTCTATCCACGTTAATACTTTGCCCCCAATTCCATGAGCCTAAATTTTGCATGATAATCTTTTGTGTGGAACCTTATCGAAGGCTTTCTGGAAGTCAAGGTACACCACATCCACTGGCTCTCCCCCATCTATTTTACCAGTTACTTCCTCAAAAAATTCCAGCAGATTAGTCAAACACGATTTACCCTTTGTAAATCCATGTTGACTCTGTCCGATCCTTTCCCCATTTGTCAAGTGCTCCGCTATTTTATCCTTAATAATGGACTCTAGCATTTTGCCCACAACCGATGTAAGGCTTACTGGTCTATAATTCCCTGCTTTCTCTCTACCCCCCTTTTTAAATATTGGGGTAACATTAGCTACCCTCCAATCCACGGGTACTGTTCCCGAGTCAATGGAGTTCCGGAAGATGATCCTTAGAGCATCTGCTATCTCCAGGGCCACCTCCTTAAGTACCCTAGGATGTAGTTTATCAGGCCCCGGGGATTTGTCGGCCTTCAGTCCCCTCAACTTACCCAACACCATATCCCTAGAGATACTAATTTCTGTCAGCTCCTCCCTCTCATTAGTCCCTATGTTTGCCGATATTCCTGGGAGGTTATTTGTGTCCTCCTTTGTGAATACAGAACCAAAGTATGAGTTTAATTGGTCTGCCATTTCCTTATTCTCCATTATATATTCTCCCGAATCGGACTGCAAGGGACCGACTTGGGATTTTACCAGTCTTTTCCTCCTGATATACCGATAAAAGCTTTTGCAGTCTGTCTTTATGTTTGCTGCAAGTTTACTTTCGTATTCTATTTTCCCCTTCCTGATTAATCCCTTTGTCCTCTTTTGCTGTATCCTGTACTGCCCCCAATCTTCCGGTCTGGTGCTTTTTTTTGCCAGTTGATATGCCATTTTTTTTGATTTTATGCTGTCCCTAATTTCCCTCGTTATCCACGGTTGAGTCACCTTTTTAGGTTTATTTTTATGCCAAACCGGTATAAACATGTTCTGGAATTCTTCCATTCTATCTTTGAATGCTTGCCATTGTCTCTCCACTGTCAATCCCCCCAGAAACACCACCCAATCAATCTTACCCAATTCCCGTCTCATACCCTCGTAATTCCCTTTATTTAAGTTCTGGACCTGAGTCTCTGATTCAATTTCCTCACTCTCCATCTCGACTGAGAGCTCGATCATATTATGATCGCTCTGACCCAAGGGGCCTCGTACAAGAAGATTGCTGATAAGTCCCTTCTCATTGCACAATACCCAGTCTAAAATGGCCTGATCTCGAGTCGGCTCCTCGACATATTGGTCCAGATAACCGTCCCGAAAACATTCCAGGAATTCCTCCTCCTCAGAATTTTTACTAATTTGGGTAGTCCAATCAATATGTAAATTAAAGTCACCCATGATGACAGCTGTGCTCTTATCGCACGCTTCTCTAATTTCCCTTTTTATGCCTTCCCTCACCTCCATATTACTATTTGGAGGCCTATATATCACACCCACTAACTAGTATATATATATAATAATTGCTCTTCTGTCTGTCTGTCTGTCTGTCCGTACTCTTCCCTCTCTCTCTCTGTCTCTCTCCTTCCCTTTCTCTCTCTCTCGCCTTCCCTCTCTCTCTCTCCTTCCCTCTCCCTCCCCTCTCTCCCTCCCCTCTCTCCCCCCTCCCCCTCTCCTCCCTCCCCCCTCCACCAGCTTCTCCCCCCTCCCTTCCCTACCCCCCCTTCCCTCCCCATCCCTCCCCTACCCCCCTCCCGCTCCCCTCTCCCCCCTCCTGCTACCCCCCTCCCTCTTCCCTCCCTCCCCCTCCCCTCCCCTCTTCCCTCCCTCCCCTTCCCTCCCTCCCCCTCCCCTTCCCTCCCTCCCCCTCCCACCCTCCCCCTCCCCATCCTCCCCCCTTCCTCCCCTTCCCCTTCCTCCCCCTTCCCCTTCCTCCCCTTCCCCTTCCTCCCTTTCCCCTTCCTCCCTCTTCCTCTTCCCCTTCCTCCCCATTCCCCTTCCCCCCAGTCACTCCCTCTCTTCCCCCCAGTCTCTTGCTCTCTGTCTTCCCCCCAGTCTCTCGCTCTCTCTCTTCCCCCCAGTCTCTCACTCTCTCTCTTCCCCCCCAGTCTCTCGCTCTCTCTCTTCCCCCCAGTCTCTTGCTCTCTCTCTTCCCCCCAGTCGCTTTCTCTCTTCCCCCCAGTCGCTCTCTCTCTTCCCCCCAGTCACTCTCTCTCTCTCTTCCAACAACAACATGCCCTCAAAAAAGCCTCGGCACCCCCAGCTAGTTATATATATATAGATTGTACACAATTTTGAATGATGATAAGTATATAGTCATGCAATTAGCAAAACAACAATGTCCTTAGAATGTCCAATCGGCAGATATACATTCCATAGAGGTGAGTTATTCATACGAATCAAGAAAACATCAGTTGAAACTAGTTGAAGCTTTACACGCTGTTCCTTCGATCTGGCGTGTTTACCGATGTGTGTTGTGGTAAAGGGCTTGCCATGCGCTCAGTTGATTAATTTGTTATTCGTTGTGTCTTCCTCCTTCGCTGAAATAACTAATTGATCTTTCCTTGTTTTGGTTGTTGCTTTTCACAAATCCAATTCCTGATGCGTTGCCAAGCAATGTGTAGAAGTGTCGGCGACACCTTCTGACTTCCCATCGTCAATATTTCAATCGCATACATTTCCTGTGTCGTGCTCCAAGCTTGGTCTTTTAAGACCAGTGTACGACTACACCTTGTATTGTTCCTCCTTTTCGGTATCCTTCAGGACATCTTTTGATATTGCCTATGGAGACATTTATTAAAAATAGACTTGCCATTCAGCTGGTTAACATGTATTTGAACTGTTCTTTCATTAATAACAGACTGTATTTGAACAGGTTGTTTCGACTTCTGTCTTATACCAGGTTTCTGCTCGAACTTCTTTTCCTGTACCCATTCTCTTACTATGGGTTGCCATAATTTATGTCAATTTTTTCTGCCTATTTGCTTCCCTAACCTCTGATCATTTTGATGAATCTCCTCTGTTACTTTCTTTTTCTAACTGTCGCTGTCGGTTCAAGGACTCAGATTGCGTAGAGGCAATAAAAGAACTATGGGTAAGCAGTGTATGCATCTCAACCCCATCCATCAGATAATATGAAGTTTCTTAGGGGACACTGTCCCTGATGCAGATGTGGGCACATTATTGAGTGATAGCTGTACTTCCGGAATGCTGGCGGTCCAATTATTTCCCTGATTCTCAACAGTTTGACCAATAACTTCATTACTTCCCAATTTTTTTTACATTCCACCAGCCCCGCTGATTGCAGTTGACGTGGCGTGCTGTGCTCTAACCCAATCCCCCTTTGTTTGCAATAGTCTTTGAAGACCTAAGAGACAAAGGCTCCACCTTTAACGAAGTGTAAGATTTTGGGTGCACCAGCTACAGTAATTATATCAGAAATAGCCCTGGCGAGTGCGTTTTCCAAAACAATTTGAGGGGACCAGCCAGTATAAGGAAGTGCATCCATCCACACAATCGAGAACATGTCTATATCCCCAAAATGATGGAAGTGGTCAAATAAAATCAATAAAGAATTTTCCCATTTGCTCATCAGCTTTCGCAGGAGCAAATGGTGGTGGCTTAATTTAGTGATGACTTATTAGTCATATAGCTTGGCTCACCATTTTCCACCTATGTTTTACAGGCTTTAAGCATGCCTGGCCACCAATATAAGAGGGTCAATTTGCAGAATGTTATTCTGGCACTACAATATGATTGACTTATGCCCTTGTGAGCTTCTTTTACAAGCTGTTCTCGTTTGTGGCTCGGGGATACTTCTTGGTTTCCTTTGGGCAACTTAACTAGTACAATACCCATAGGGGTTTCCGAGTAAAAGTACCTTGGTGGACATTCTGGTGGATTTTCTGTTATTGGGTCTAATAGCTGAATCAGTTCCTCATCCTGATTAGCTGTCCATTCTGCCCTAGTGATTACACTAACATTGGCAGGCCCCTCTCGAGGGGGTATCATGCAGACCGAACATTTTGCTTGTTCGTCTGTAAGGCTGTTTCCTTTTGAGTGTACTGCTCCAGTGGTATGCCCGTTTATATGAATCACCTGACACTTTTTCTCCATTCTCGATTGGAGAATTTCTTCCCACAGCGTGGGTTTAATAAAATCTGCTTTCTTTAAAACATACCATAATGCTGCAGCTTCAGCATATTGCACTGTCTTATGGGCAAGGGGTTTAAACAATAATTCTTTTGGATATAAAGAATAGGAATTTCGAAAAGTCCCTACTACTATCCCCATCCTAGCTGAGGATTGTTGGGGTGTCTCTTTTTTAATCATCATTCACAGTCCATCACAGTAAATAACTTGATGGTATTTTGTGAGCAATCTCATAAGCATTTGTCTAATTCTCTCTTCCGTATTATCATCCTCCACGATGGAGAGATATTCTATCTTTGCACATTAATTTGAATGGCTTGTAGATAAGGACAGTATTTATTAATGAGTTGCTCGAGGAGGTCTTTGCCTCCCCCTTCTGGACAAGTTCGATCAAGCTGTGTTTGTTTGTGGGCAAGGTTGCCAAGGTATAGGGAAATTCAAAAGGTCCTGGCTGGGTGCCTGGCCTTCAGTGCTGGGATTGATCATCCTGAAGATGCTGAGGTTCATTTGCTGTATTATCTTTAATTATTTTAACTGATTTTTGTTCCTCCCTCTTGGGGATTTCATGTTTTCCAGATCCCTGATGGGGTTTATTGGACCGCTTACTTTCTTGACAATGCTCCTGTTGAGGTGGACGTTGGTTCTGCCGGGAATCTTTTTGATCCCAATTTCAGTTTTGTCGGCACTCTCCCATTGCTCTTTGATAACTTTGGCCAGTGTATAAGCTGTCCCTATAGGGTGTCTACTGTTCTTCGCTTTCCTTTCGAGGTCTAGCCCCTCGTCTATCCTATCTTTCTGGGGAAAAATCTGTCTCTTATTTTGGGTGGGTTGGGGTGTAAACCTTTTGGAATACCCTCTTGGGGGTCCTGAGCCATGAGTTTGTGTCTGGGCAGGGTGGACTTGAGATTTGGGTCTATACAGTCCTTCTTTCTGAGTACCAAAGGTATATTCTTCGTTTTTTTTCCCCCTAGTTTCTGATCTCATTATAGGCTTAGTTTGGGGTAGGCCTAAGAGGTCATGATTTAATTGGATAATGCGATTGACATTATCCCACATTTGTTGGTTATCTCGATAATCATTTAGAGCACCGTCACAGGCAAGTTTGACAGCGGTATTTTGATATTGATTGGCCAGGCAACCATGAACAATGTTCCAATATCCTGTGTACATACTTTGCTAATCTGTAGGTAGCTACCAGCCCTTTAGTTGTGGCTGTATTAGTGAGTATTTCCTTGATTGAACACATTACATGCCTGCTCTGAGTTGCCGTGAGAACATAAGCGTATATTTGAACCCAGTTGTTGCACTGGTTTAATGGGGGAATTAAGTCTGAACTTAGTATCATTTGTAGTAGTTGCCTCAGGTGTTCAGCATTCCAATTTTGGCAACAGGTTTCCAATTTATCAAGGTTAGTTAGAATCCAGCAGGTTTTTTCCTGGCTGGTGTTTCCTGGTTTACCACACATTGGCCCCGATTTTCGGTTTGTGTGGGAAATGGTCGGGTTTCCCCGAATGTGGGGTTTCTGACACACATAAAAAAGTGTCAGCCAGCTCCATGCAATTTTCCCTCAAGTGGCCAATTAATTCCCAGCATGTGGGAAGCCTTGCGAATTGTCCAATTTGAATCAGAAATCCCCACAGTATGATGTCATCATTCGTGGTGCTTTCAAGCTCCATAGCAAGCACTGCATCCTCTGAAGGCTTCCAAATGAACCATACAGGATGGCAGAGGAGCCTGCAGCAGCTGTGGCCAGTGCCAGACCCCGAGCTGCCTCCAAATTCGATGAGGCTTCACTGCAGGCATTATTGGATGGGGTTAGGGCCCACAGGGAGGTCCTCTTCCCTAGGTCAGGGAAGAAGAGGCCTCCCACTGAGACCAATGCTGCATGGATGTAGGTGTCAGCAGATGCCAACTCGCTGTGAGTCATCAGAAGAACCTTGGCATTACATCTCTAACTCCTTCCTGTACTCCCCCACAGTACCATCCAGAGCCCCCGTCCTCACTGTGGAGGAGGAAGAGGCTGTGCAGCCAGACTCCTCAGAGGAAGCTCCAACCTCTGAGGGTGCAGTGTCAGCAGAGGTAAGCGCACCCAGCACCAGCGCAGACACTCACACCTCGGGGGGACCTTCGGGGCATAGAGTAGTGTTGTCACCTGGTGTTTCACAGCTCACAAGAGAGCCTCAGCAGATTCTGGAGACAGGGAAGCAGTGGAGAGTCCTCATCGGAGGGCGCAGGACTCTGCCAGCTCAGCTCAGCTGCGCTGCATGTCGACCCTCTGCCTCTGGGTCCATTCGCAAGAGAAGAGGTGATGGATCTCCATGCACAGATGCAGGAGTCTCTGGCAGGTTTTGTCTCCAGGGCCGCTGCGAGTGTGTAGCGAATGGAGGAGTCCATAGCGACCATGAGCAGAGCCTTTGTGGACTCATTGGCGCATGAACGCATCACCATGGAAAGGTTGGCAACCTCCATGGAGGAGATAACTCGCCAGGATACGGAAAACATGGTGAGTGCTCATAAGAGAATGACATCTCTTGAGGAGCGTTGGCCATGTGTTGAACAGAGAAACCAGACCTTCATGGAAGTCCTTCTGAGTAGGACTGCCAGTGCAGAAACGGGTCCCCATGGCCCCCTAAAGTGCAGCAAGCTGCTCTCAAGCCACTTCCATGCGCTGGCCCCTTCTGGCCTGTGCAGCTTCAGGTGAGCGAGCAGCAGCCTGGTGCTCCTGGTGCTCATCCTGCTGCTCCTGGTTCTGTGGCTGCCGCCTCTGCTGCTGGAGATCCTCTAATGGCAAGAAGGGAAGGAAAAAAAGGCGTCCCATGCTTCTCGTAGATGCCTCCGCTGAGGAAGCGCTGAGTGAGGGTGGCGAGAGGGGCTTCCCAGGAGATCGCATTGGGGAAGTGTGAGGCTCCAACCTTCCACAGCTGTGCCTAAGTCTTGAAGAAGTCGCCCCAAACCTGCAACAACAAGGTCCTTCAACATACAAGTGCTGTCCCTTTAAATCGCAGCTTCTCCGATTGACCTGCAGCTGACAGCAAACAAGCCGGCAAGCTTCACGCCAGGTCTCAGCAGCAGGGTTCCCCGCAGGCGGGTTTGATGTGGGGAAAGCCCCAAAGTTGCAATGGCCCCGGAATAACAACCTCAACAAGCTGATAATTGGTCATTAGCGTGCCGACGACCAGTCCCGCCAGCGGCGGCCGGGACTGAAGTGGGTCGCGGGGAAACGGCGGTCCGAAAGTTGGACGGGGCGGGGAATCAGGCGGGGGGGGTCCCGACCCGCTTTTTCGCCGATTTACGGCCCCCGGCCGCATGAAAAGCTGCCCGACGGCGGCCAGAAAATTAACCCCATTGTGTAGATAGAGCTCAGGTTTACTTGACCTAGGGGCTCAATTTGTGGTTGCTGGGGTTGGTTTACTAGACCATTAATTATTGCGCCTCCAGCATTTAGATAAGAGTGAGCTAGTGCCTGTCGGCATTGATTATAATGGATTCTAAGCTGTCTATAGTTTTCTCAAAGATTGTTGTCATTTATTTCATCATGAGTTTGCCACCTTAACTGGAATCCTTGGCCCCCAGTAGCATAGGCTGCTCCGGGTCCTGCTATTCGGCCATGGTTGCCACCACCTTGTTGGGCACCGTTCATTAGGCCTCCCAATTGTGCAGGTGTACACCTTGTAATTAAGGATTTATGTGGATTTGGTGTATTCATTTGGTTATCCCACAGGATATTCTGTATCCCTTGGTTCTGGGGATCAACATTAATCGTGCCATGAGTTCTAACAGCTCCTTCGGCATCAAAGCCTTCTATTTCAAAAATTATCACTTGGTTTTGTGGAGGTACAGGGGTAGGATTATTTCCCCAAATAAGGCAGTCGTTTACATTTTCTAATAAAAAACTTGGCCAATTCCAACAGGATTTGCCATTTCTTCAAGACCTAACCTCAGTTAGGGTTTAATATTTCATCAGGACCTAACCTCAGTTAGGGCTTAATATGTCGTCAGGACCTAACCTCGGTTAGGATTTAAAATGAACTTTATAAGAAGCTTCTAGTCCTCAATGGTATTTTGAGGCAGTTCAGATTTAAGCTCTACAAAGCCTGATCAGGGTCTTTGTCGTCTCTGGCGACTTAAATCTGGGTCTTAGAATCACTGTCAGTAAACACTCCTTCTATACTTAACAATCTACAACATGGAAATAGTTATTAATATAAGTATAGGTTCTGTATCAACTCGTTAATACACTCGTTGGGTGCCATCTGAAGGGATAATTACAGTCCTAGCCCTTTTGGGCTACCCCAGATCAGGCATATTCCCAGATGTTCACCTTCAACTTACGTTAGAGATAGATGAATTCCATAAGATGCTTAAATGGGTCTAAAGGTTCCGGCTATCTCTCCCTAAAGGAACGGAATGACTGAAGATGTTACCGTCTTCCTGATAGTACTTTTAATAAGTTGAACTAGTCTGTAACCTTCCGGATATTATGAGGGTCCGGAATAACCCTCAGAATTTTGCAACTCCTTACAAAAGTGTGTACAGAATTTGTGGGTTCACGAGTTTATACAGATTTACTCTTTGAGACAATTCTAAAAATATAGGCCTAGAAATTCAGTATTGCCACATTTGGGGCGCTACAGTCGAGCGTACGCTAAATTTAGCGCCCAGCGCAACTTACCGCCACCTTCACCGAAATTGAGTTGCATCGCCCCAAGAGGTTGTTGCTGTGCTAAAGCAGGCGATGTACGACTATCCTGAGGCGCTAAGCCGGTGAGCCGAGGCGCTACCACCGAGGACGGGCACAGCGCAGGTGCGGCCAGTTAGCGATTGCAGGCAGACACGCTGGCGCCGGTCACCTCTTAAAGGGGGAGGGTCAAAATGGCTTGCAGCCATGCCCTGCACATTGGAGCCCTGATTCTAGGCCTGGACAGACCTGCTGCGACATCGTTACGCCTACGACCATGGAGAAGGCCAGGGAGCGAGCGCAGCACTTCAGTGAGGGGGCCCTGAAGGTTCTGGTTGGCGCAGTGGAGCGCAGGCGACCTATCCTCTTTCCTGACAGTGGCAGGAGGCCGCTGCCCAGCGAATATAGAAAAGCTTGGAGGAAGGTGGCACACAGAGTGACCTCCAGCAGCATGGTCCCTAGGACCCCAACGCAATGCAGGAAGAAGTTCAATGACCTCACTCGGGTTGTCAGGGTGAGTACCCTTTCTAGTATCCTCTTCATCCCTGCATGTGCACCTCACTTTATGGGCAAAGGGACCTGAAAGCCCCAATGCCCAGCCCTCATCCAACACCTATGGGACTCTCATGAAAATCACATGCACATTCACCACTTTAAACAATGTCAGGGCTATTCGACCATGGGAGGCAGTGCAGCCAAGATCAGGGTTTGACACTGTCAGGGCTATTCCACCATGGGAGGCAGTGCAGCCAAGATCAGGGCTTGACACTGTCAGGGCTATTCGACCATGGGAGGGAGTGCAGCCAAGATCAGGGCTTGACACTGTCAGGGCTATTCCACCATGGAAGGCAGTGCAGCCAAGATCAGGGCTTGACACTGTCAGGGCTATTCGACCATGGGAGGCAGTGCAGCCAAGTTCAGGGCTTGACACTGTCAGAGCTATTTCACCATGGGATGCAGTGCAGCCAAGATAAGGGCTTCACACTGTACTCAGAGCCCGTCCTTTCTCTTGCAGGGCAAGCTGGCCCACAATAGGAGGCAGCAGCAACGGACCAGGGGAGGCTGTCCTGAACTTAAAGACCTCAGCGATCTGCAGCAGCGAGTGGAACGGATTATGGCAGGCCGGCTGATTGGCCCCGTCGCCACTGGAGATGCCGACCCCGTTCTGGACAGCAATGGTAAGGTCATCTTCTTTTTGACCTCTCTCTTTCCACTTGTGCCTCACACCAGCATCCTTTGCCACTATCGAACCAATGCAGTGCATTGCAGCACTCATGCCTCCCTCGCTGCCGCCCTGTCCTCACACTAAAGCAACACTTGTACCTCCCTGCTTTCAGATACTGATTCATCAGGTGAGGAGGCGGGCCCTCAAACTGGCACTGTGAGTGAATCGGAAGGCGAGGAGGAGGAAGAGGAAGCCGGAACATCAGTACCACCCTCAGCCGAGGCAGCCCATGGCCATGATGGGGACACATCTTCCCTGGAAGGGAGCAGGGGGGAAGGGTCTGAGGAGGGTGAAGCTCCAGGGCCCAGCGGGCTGCAGCAACGCGGTGGGGGTTAGGGAAGATCGGCGGCCATCTCCCCGGTGGGAGAGTGTGGCCTCCAGTTCTGCTACAGTGAGGCTCCTTGGTGAAATGGGCACCCAGGTGGAGCACAGGCACACTGAGCTCATGGCTGCAGTGGCAAGGATGAGTGACTCCATAGAGTCACTGGCAAGGAGTGTACAGGAATTCGGGGCAGCACAGGCAAGGAGTCTGCAGGAATTCGGTGCAGCACAGGCAAGGAGTCTGTAGGACTTCGGTACAGCACACGCGGCTTCCAGCCAAGTGCTTAGTCGTGCCATGCAGTCACTGGCTGGCCTGATGCAGACACAGATCAGGGCCACACGAGCACTAACTGCTGCCACCCTCGCTGGATCGGCCAGGATTCATCGGGGCCCTCACCGTGCCGCAGCAGGCCAGCAGTCTGTGCTTCAGGAGATTGCTGCGCATGCTTCAGTGCTGCCCCGTGCGAGTGCCAGTGTCTCATCCGACCAGGGAGTGCCGGTGCTCTGTCAGGTTGGCAGCATTCCTGCTGCCAACACTGTCACTCCTCCACTGCAGCTGCCACCACCCGTAGGACAGACTGCTGCCGCCCAAGCAGAGTTGGAGCAGTCAGCAACCGGGCCCTCCAGGCCCAGAGCTGGTCCAGGCTGTCCCCCAAGGGCATCTGCCGACTCACTATCTGACCCTCAGCAACCTTCCCCCAGCCTTGCTGCAGCCACTGGGGTCCCATTGCGGAGGAGCTGCAGGGCGGGAAGGGGCCAATCTCACAAGCGAGGCAGATCACCCTCGCAGGCTAAAAGTAGTAGGTCTGGCAAAATGTTGTGGTTTTTTTTGTGAAGGCCGAGGATCATGGTCATTTTTGTTTAACTCTTTTGCTCATTGTCTCCAGGTTGTGAGAGCCTGTTATGTGTCTGACTGTTTTTTTGGGGGTTTCTCTGTATTTGTTTGTCATGCGGGAAGGGCACAGAGTTTGTTAAATAAATAATTGTCTTTATTCGGATTGTGCATGTTTGCACTTTGAACTATTTGTTGCCTTGACCGGCTCAGGGTTTGCGGAGCGGGTCCATTCATGTTCTTTCAATGGCAGAAGCCATTCCCTGAGAGGGGGCCTAGAACCGACTTGCAATAAGCCGCTGACAGACGGCCCTTGCACTTTGTGCCTCCCTCCTGTCTTGGTGCTCCTCCTCCTCCTCTGGTGGTCCTCCAATGTGTGCTGGCAGTGGCTGAGTCCTGAGGATAGCCAGGTTGTGCAGCATGCAGCACACTACAACGAAATGGGAGACTCGCTCAGGCGAGTACTGTAGGGCTCCCCCGGAATGGTCCAGACAGCGGAACCATTGCTTTAGCACGCCGATTGTGTGCTCAATGATGTTCCTGGTCGCTTGATGGCTGTCATTGTATCGCTCTTCAGCAGGAGTGGTGGGCGCACAAAGCATGGTCATCAGCCAGGTGCACAAAGGATAGCCCTTGTCCCCAAGAAGCCAGCCTCCTGGGTGAGCCGGGGCTTCGAAAATGTCTGCCACAGAAGTCTAACGCAGGATGAAGGTGTCATGGCTGCTGCCTGGAAAGCGGGCATTGACAGCTTGTATCAGCTGCCTGTGGTCACACACCAACTGCACGTTCAACGAATGGAACCCCTTCTGGTTGCAGTAATCCTCGGCATTCTCTAGAGGTGTCTGCAAAGCCACATGCGTGCAGCCAATGGCGCCCTGGACCATGGGGAAGCCCGCTAGTCTTGCAAATCCCATTGCACGCTCTTGCTGCTTGTCCAGGGTCATGGGGAAGGAAATGTACTGACGTCTCCTTTTGAAGAGGGCATTCATGACCTGGCGGATGCAGCAATGCACCGCGAACTGGGAGACATTGGCAATGTCCCCAGTAGCGGATGGGAAGGAGCCGGTGGCATAGAAGTTGAGAGCCACTGTCACCTTCACTGCCACCGACAGAGACGTCCTGCTCCTCAGCTGAGGCTGCAGATCTCTCTGAAGCAGGTTGCATATCTCAGTGACCACCTCCCTTCTGAATCGAAGCCTCTGAATGCACTGCTCCTCAGACATGTTGCGGTAGGAGAAGTGCTGGCGGTATACCCTGGGAGGGTAAGGCCTCCTGTGCCAATGCCTGTTGGCCCTCCTCCATCTGGCCATGATTGGCACTCTCTCTCGGCGTCTCTGAGCCCTCTCAATGTAATGGAGAAACCCAATGTTACCACCCATTGCAGCCCCCATTATATGTGGCCACTTAAGGCTATGGCACTGAAAAATAAAACCAACTGCCAAGCTCTGGGCTGAAGTCAGAAGTACCTGTGCGAGCGCTGAGTCAAAGCAGAAAGCTCTCTCCCTTTACCTCTCTGCCAATCTCTCTCTCTCTCACATAGAAGGAGTGGTCCAAAATGGCTACCACAAAGAATGCAGGAAGAGCCCCCTTTAAATAGTGCCCCCCCAGCTCCACAGCAACTGGGAACCGTTCCACTCAACCAGTCGCTGGGAGCGTCAGGCAGAAAGAAGGGTGGCGCCACTGAAGTTCCAGTTTGGGGCGCACCAAGGGCGTTGCACCATGAAATGACATCAGGATCTGCGCGCGCAGCTGAGCGGGCGTTGCAGTTTTGCGCCGCTGCTAAATCTTCACTCAAGTTCGCGAGAGGCACAGATCGCGCCGCGCCCGGGCGCTAGCCGCTTCGCATCCCACTTATCGCCCTCTTAAGGCGCTAGCGGCTGGTGCTGCCAACTGAATTCCTAGGCCATATAGTTTCATTGAAGAAACATAGAAACATAGAAGATAGGAGCAGGAGTAGGCCATTCGGCCCTTCGAGCCTGCTCTGCCATTCAATGAGGTCATGGCTGATCATCCAAACCCTAGCACCCGGTCCCTACACCAACAGCCATACCACCCAAGCCCTATCCCCGTAACCCCGTAACCCCACGTATTTAATCCCCCCTAACACTAAGGGTCAATTTTTCTCATGGCCAATCAACCTAACCCGCACATCTTTGGACTGTGGGAGGAAACCGGAGCACCCGGAGGAAACCCACGCAAACACGGGGTGACTGTCTGTGTGGAGTTTGCACAGTCACCCGAGGCTGGATTTGAACCCGGGTCCATGGTGCTGTGAGGCAACATCTGTTGAATCAGTCGCAACATTAACAATTCAAAATACAATTAGCTTACATTTCTTATTAGAGATCCTTATTCTCAAATCTTTACTTTGTTACATTTCTTATTTCTTGCTTATTTCTAAATCCAGAACATCCACCAAAATCAATCACTTTGACTTCCCGAGACTCATTGTTAAAGACTTACAGAGATGCCACTGGAAAGTTGAGAAACGGCCTGCCCGTTCAGCGTGTTCTGACTTCTGTTAAAAAAGGTCTTAATTTTATAGCCTTTTGGCAGTGGTTTCTTCTTTGATGTTCTCTGCTGATGTTAGCTAATTGTCTTTACTGATACCTCTTTCGAATGCTTTCTATCTTACTATCAATTCAACTATTGCATGCATAATTATTTCTCTATCTTTAGGTGTTCCAAAAACCATCATGAAAACAGCAATGGTTTCTGTTTGATGCCATTCTTATCGAAGATTCTTCATTCAATTCTTAATATTGGATTTACTGGTTTTTAGCAGACATTTTGCCTCCCCTTACTGCTCCAAGTTCAATACAAACACAATGGCCCAGTAATTCTGGGCCCAACGCGTGAGTACAGATGGGGTACTCACGCGTGGGCCCGATGGAAGTGCCGGTTTTCAGCATGCACAGCGCATGCACGGAAAACCGGCATTTCCTGTCCTCTGAACCAAGGGGTTCAGAGGACGAACGCGTGCGCAGAGGAGTCTGCGCGTGTGCGCTGAAATTCCTTTTTTTCCACAGGTTTGCGCGTGCGTAAGGGCCTCTCCTTTTTACGAATGTAAAACGGAGACGTAAGGACTTCATTCTTTAAGGTAAGTGGTCTATTACTTAAAATATAACATTTTTTCCACAGCTTTATTGTTTTTAAGGACTTTACAGTAAGGTAAGTGTAGTTTTAGACCCGATTTAAAAAAAAAAAAAATTTTTAAATTTAATTAATTGTTTAAAATAGCTTTTTAAAGTTATTTATAGTTTATTTAATTATTGGGATGTTTTTTAAAATTTTATTTAAAGTTAAACTAGACTTTTGGGCGCCCATACTTTTCATGAGTTTGACAGTTCTTACTATCAAACTCATGAATGAAGTTTCCCCTCCCCTGATTGGCTGCACAGTGCTCACCTGATCCCAGCCGGCACATCGAACTAACTACACCGCTGGATCAGGTAAGCACAGCGCGCCGACATCTGAACCGGGCCAGTGACAGGAATTCAAAGCAGGCCCAGGCTTCAGATGTCGGCGCGCCGGGTGAGTGCACATCGGGGGATTGCACGCACGGCAAGCCCCCAAACCTAATTTCTGGGCCAATGTAATTGCTCGGTGTCTCTATTGAAGTCATATTTTCAAAGCCTTCTTATTGGTATTATATGTACAATATGTAAATCAAAACCACTTTAACTGTATGTTTACTTGTTTTCTAGCTATCTCAATTGGTTGTATATTTAATCTTATGGTTCCTGTCTTATTTGATGTTACTTTTACAAAGGCACATGGTTTAATCAATATTTTATGTTCCTGTTCGATGGGCTGGTCTTTAACACCTCACTTGGGTCTTCCATTGTGTTACACCCAAACTCTAGACTCTTCGGAAGCAAGTCTTTGCTTTTCAATATGAGCTTAGTTTCTTGGTCAATATCCCTTTCCCATTTCAAAGCCTGATTACAACTTAGTTATCAACCGATCTTATCTCAGAAGCCTGTATTCTGTTTACAGCCTTGTCTGCTGAGACTTGTTTCTTTTAAACCCAGTATGTCCTGTATTAAAAATATCAGAATTCTGTTCATAGTATTGTGTATTTCTCTGAATCATGGCTATTCCTTAACAAGGGATGGGGAGAGAGAGAAAGAGGGGGACAGATATAAGATATAACCACTAAATATAAGAAAAGAGTATATACAAATGATATGAAGTATATTTATACACTCAGGGATATATCTGTTTATACACTGTATGGATAGATCTGTATTTTTGTGTACAACCATGAATGTTTTTCGATGCTTTGGCAACATAAGATGTACCTTGTCATGCCAATAAAGCGATTTGAATTGAATTGAATTGAAATTGATTGAGGGGGAGAGAGACAGAGGGAGGGAGAGAGGGGGAGAGAGAGAGAAAGATGGGAGAGAGAGAGGGGGAAAGAGGGAGTGGGGTGAGAGAGAGGGGGAATGGGGAGAGAGAGAGTGCGGAAGAGAGAGAGAGAGGGAGGGGTGAGAGAGAGTGAGAGAGAGGGGAGATAGCGAGAGAGAGAGGGGGAGAGAGAGAGAGTGGGGAGGGAGAGTGAGGGAGAGAGATGGCAAAGAGAGAGGGGAGAGGGAGGGATAGGGTGAGAGAGAGAGTGAGAGAGAGCGGAGAAAGAGAGCAAGAGAGAGGGGGAGAGAGAGAGAGAGGGGGAGAGAGAGAGATAGGGGAGAGAGAGAGGGAGAGAGCGTGAGGGGGAGAGAGAGAGGTAGGGAGAGGGGGAGAGAGACAGGGATTGGGAGAGAGGGGAGAGAGAGAGGGAAAGAGAGGAGAGAGAGAGAGGGAGAGAGAGAGAGAGAGGGAGGGAAAGGGGAAGAGACTGGGATTGGGAGAGAGAGAGGGAGAGAGGGGGAGAGAAAGAGGGAGAGAGAGAGGGAGGCAGGGGGCTGATAAAGAGAGGGAGAGAGAGAGGGAGGGAGAGAGAGAGAGAGAGAGGGGGGAGAGAGAGGGGGAGATAGAGAGAGGGAGAGAGAGAGGGAGAGAGAGAGGGGGAGAGAGAGGGAGAGAGAGAAGGGAGAGAGAGGGAAAGAGAGAGCGATGGGGTGATAAAGAGAGAGAGAGGGAGAGAGAGGGAGGAGAGAGAGCGGGAGAGAGGGAGAGAGAGAGATGGAGAGAGAGGGGGAGATAAAGGGGGAGGGTGATAACGAGAGAGAGGGAGGGGTGAGAGAGAGAGGGAGAGAGAGAGAGAGAGAGGGGGAGAGAGAGGGAGAGAGAGAAGGGAGAGAGAGGGAAAGAGAGAGAGATGGGGTGATAAAGAGAGAGAGGGGGAGAGAGAGAGAGGCGGTGATAAAGAGGGAGAGGGGGGGAGAAGATAGAGAGAGGGGAGAGAGAGATCGGGGCGGGGGGCGTAATTTCAAGTTTTCTAGTTGGTTGAAGTCTCTGTTCCACAAATGGGCTGAATGTAATAATTCAAAAAGCAACACAGAAATGCTGGGAACACTCCGCAGGTCAGGCAGCTTCTATGGAGCAAGGAAAAAATTCAATATATCAGGTTAACATTCTGTGCGAGCTGGAAGGCACTACAGATAAACAGCTTATAAGAAACAGAGCAAAGGAAAGGGGGCAGGTGATGGGTCACATGCAGAAGAAACGAAAAGGATGACCTATAATGTGATTAAGCGGAGAACATAATCTTAAATTTTAGCCTTCTCATTTAGGAGGGAAATCAGGAAGCACTTTCCTTACCACATTCTCACTCCCATCTCGGTCCATTTACGAGTGGGAACAGGGTGGAAGCACACACAAAATCGGAGTGCAGAACTTACCCCCCTGCTGTCAGTATGCCCACTGTCATAGTGAGTGGGGCCTTTAGATCGGCAGCCAAGGTTCCCACTGAAAACAGGAGGGAGCCTTGTTGTGTCTGTATATAATAAGACACAGACTGCAGGAGAACGGTACAACAGGTGTTTACTCAACGTGGCTCACACTGGAACTGATCTGTACAGATTACTACTCAGCGCTATATACAGGTGTGGTCACTGCCGGTACTGCAGTATACATAAGCTGTAAAAGATAGTTCCCCCCTTAAAGGTATATACATTACAATTCCTCCCCTTTTAGATTAACAGTACCATAACACTCATTTAACAATTAAATATCAAACTAATTACAATTAACACTTTTAACATGCAACATTAGCTGAAAATAGTCTATTTATATATTCAGTCTTTGGGGAGGCTTCCTGATCCTTTCTGGATAGCGCCTTTCCCGAGTGTCTTGCTCTTGGTGCGGAGGCGATTCTGGCCCCCTGTCATCGGTTGGTTCATCAGATTCCGATGCTACTGTTTCTGGGGTAGATGCTACCTGTACGTCGGGTTCATCACCAGGTACGTATGGGCGAGGCATGGGGTTGACTTGTTCCTGTGACTCTAGGATCTGGTCAGCATGGCGTCTCACGATGCTCTCCCCAACGTCCACTGTGTACATTAGTGGGCCCTGCCGTGTGCATAATCGTTCCTGGCTGCCATTTTTCTGTTCGGTAGTCGCGGGCCAAGACTGGTTGCCTTACATTGAAGTTCCTTGTTGGCTTCTCATGCTGGAATTGCTTACTCTCAACATCTCTTCGTACGTTTTGTCTGAACAAATCCAGGCGAGATCTTAACCTTCGGTTAAAGAACACCATGGCTGGGGCCTGGTTGGTGACTGCATGTGTCGCATTCCGGTAGGCGAACAGGAAATTGTCCACCTTGTGCTGCAGTGGAATGTTGTCACTGTACATAGCCTTTATTGCTTTCTTAAAGGTTTGTACGAACCTCTCAGCCAATCCATTTGTGGCTGGATGATACGGGGCAGATGTGTAATGCCTTACCCATTCTTTTTCAAGAACCTCCGGAACTCTTCGGACAGAAACTGTGGTCCGTTGTCGGAGCAAATCTGTTCTGGCAAGCCATTCTGGCAAAAATGGTCCGTAGGACTGCAATAGTTTTCTCCGTGGTGGTGGAGGACATTTTGATGACCTCAGGCCATTTCGAGTGCGCATCCATGGCTATTAAAAACATTGAGTCCATGAATGGACCAGCAAAATCAATATGCACCCGTTGCCATGGAGATGAGGGCCACTCCCATGGGTGTAGAGGGGCCTGTGGTGGTGCATTTTGGACTTTCTGGCATCCTGAGCAGCTCTTGGTCAGGTCCTCGATTTGTTTATCGATTCCCAGCCACCACACATAAGCCCTGGCTAGGCTTTTATTTTTACCCCTCCCAGATGACCCTCATGAAGCTCATTGAGCACTCTATCCCTTAACTTGGGTGGAATTACCACTCGGGATCCACACATCAAGGTCCCCCGGCACACTGACAGCTGTTCTCTCCTTGTCGAGAATGCTGGCAACAGTGAGTCGCCATGTGCTGGCCATCCCTTCACCGTCAAATCATATACCCGAGACAGCATCGGATCATTGCGGGTCTCCTTCTCTATATCGGCGTTAGTTACTGGCAATCGTTCAATTATTGATGAATAAAATATCTCGATAGGGTCCACTGCTGGTGCTTCCTCCACCGTAGGCAGTGGCAGGTGTGATAGCCCATCAGCGTTTCCATGCTGTTTCCTGCCTTTATATTCTATTTCATATTTGTTCGCTTCTAGAAAAAGGGACCATCTTTGTAGCCGTTGTGCAGTCATCACCGGAACGCCCTTCTTTGGATTAAAGATGGAGACAAGTGGTTGGTGGTCAGTCAGCAAGGTGAACTTCTGCCCATGCAGATAGTGGTTGAATTTGTTTACTCCCCATACTAGGCTGAGGGCCTCCCTGTCAATCTGGGCATAGTTGCGCTCGGCTGAGGTTAGTGACCGAGACGCAAAGGCTACAGGCCTCTCCAACCCGTCTGGGAATTTGTGCGGCACCGCTCCAATACCATAGGGTGATGCATCACATGCCAAACGAATTGGTAGTGCTGGGTTGAAATGGGCCAACACCTCTTTTGATGTGATCAATTCTTTGCACTTCTGGAAAGCTCGTTTACGCTTGTCATTCCACTTCCATAGTACCAATGTTTGCAGTAGGGCGTTCAGTGGGTGTAATACTGTAGCCAAATTTGGTAAGAACTTATGGTACAGGTAGACTACCCTTTATCCGGACTTCCGAAAACCGAAACCCTCTAAAAACCGAAGGTTTTTTCGTTCAGCGTAAGTCGTGCGTACGACTTACGCTGAACGAAAAAACCTTCGGTTTTTAGAGGGTTCCGGTTGCGGAAGTTCGGATAAAGGGTAAGTCGTGCGCACGACCCCCCGCCGACACACCCCGCCGAACCCGCCAGCCCCGACAACCGCCGACCCCGCCAGCCCCGACAACCGCCGACCCCGCCAGCCCCGACAACCGCCGACCCCGCCAGCCCCGACAACCGCCGACCCCGCCAGCCCCGACAACCGCCGAACCCCCCCGCGGACCCCGCCAGCCCCGACAACCGCCGACCCCCCCCCCGCGTACCCCGCCGGCCCCGACCCCCGCCGACCCCGACTGAGTTACGCTGAGCGTCAGCGTAAGTCGTGCGCACGCACCCCCGCCGCCCCCCCCGCAGACCCCCGCCGACCCACCTTCCGAAATCCGAAATTCTCCTTTATCCGAAACTCGGCTGGTCCCGAGGTTTTCGGATAAAGGATAGTCTACCTGTAGTAGTTCACCAGCCCGAGGAACGACCTCAGTTGTGACACATTTTCCAGTGCTGGAGCCTTGACTACTGCCTCAATCTTTTCAGGGGACTTATGTAACCCCTCTTCATCGATAACGTGGCCACAATACGAGATCTGCTTCTGGAAAAACTCGCACTTGTGGCGATTAGCTCGTAGCCCATATTCCTTTAATCTAGTGAGCACCTTCTCCAAGTTGGCAAGGTGATCACTGTCATTTTTGCCCGTGATCAGGATGTCGTCCAAATAACACTGGGTCCCTGGAATCCCTTGCAGGACTTGATCCATTGCCCTTTGCCAAATAGCCGGAGCCGATGCTACCCCGAACACCAGCCGGTTGTATTGGTAGAGACCTTTATGAGTGTTGATCGTGAGGTATTGTTTCGAGGCTTCTTCTACCTCCATTTGCAAGTACGCCTGGGCTAGATCAATTTTGGTGAAGCATTTACCTCCAGATAGCGAGGCGAAAATATCCTCAATTCATGGAAGCTGATATTGTACCGTGTGAAGGACTGGGTTCACTGTCACCTTAAAATCCCCACAGATGCGGACCTTCTTTGGTTCCCCAGGCGTATTACTCAACGACCGCATCATTACAGGAATGATGGGTGTAGCCCACTCGCTCCAGTCTACTTTGGACAGTACTCCTGAACGTTCCAACCCTTCCAGCTCTGCTTCGACGGCTGGTCGGATCGCATAAGGCACTGGTCTGGCCTTAAGAAACTTTGGGCTTGCATTTTCCTCTATTTTAATCGTTGCTGTTATGCCTTTTAGTGTTCCGAGTCCCTCCTGGAACACTTCTTTTGCGTCAGTTAGCATTTTTGACAGTCGTCCATGTGTGACGTCATCATCCTTTTTGGCCTCAACCTTCAGTGCCTGTATGGAATGCCAATCTAATTGTATCTTCCGGATCCATTCACGTCCTAGTAGTGGTGGTCCTCCATCTGTCAATACATATAGGTCAATTTTAGGTATTTCCTGGCCTTTATATATCACTTTCACCCTTATTTTTCCTTTGGGTTAGACTTTTTGCCCCGTGTACGTCTTCAAGACAATCTCTGTAGCTTTCAAGGGTATATGTGAAAATAGCCGCTTGTAGTCCCTTTGGTTTATGACTGTTAGGGCTGATCCTGTGTCCAATTCCATTTTCACTTGGACTCCATCTCTCTTGAGTGTAACCCAGATAGTCTGGTGATCCTCCATTTTGGTTACCTTATGTAGTTTCAGACAACCCAGTTCCTTGCTTCCGGAGTCTGTATCACTTTTCTGTTTGTCTGAACTACTGTCCATCACCTTATGTACCTTTTTGTACTTCTCCTGTGGAGATTTCTTGCTGTTGGTTTTCTTCCCAGACCTGCAGACTCTTGCTATGTGTCCTGCTTTTCCACACTGTCTGCACACTTGGTCCTTGAACCAACAATCCTTCTGGTCGTGTGTTGTTCTGCCGCAGCGATAACACTTCCCTGTTCCATATGACATTTCATTGGTGCCATATTCTTGCGGTCTCCGTTGTATCTCTGCAGCCCCTTGCGCCTGCTTCGTGTGATACTGCCATGCTGAAAGTCTTGTCCAGCGTAAGATCCTTTTCTGATAGAAGCCGTTTCTGGGTTCCTTCACTTTGAAGCCCACACACAAACTTGTCCCATAATGTATCTGCTAGTCCCACTCCAAACTGGCAGTGTTTCAATAGCTTGCGCAGTACCGTTAAGCTCTCAGCATTACTTTCATCTTTATGCTGGTTCCTTTTGTGGAACTTAAATCTTTCTGCTATCAGCAGTGGTGTGGGGTTTAAGTGGTCCTGTAGGATTTCTACTATGCTTTTGAAATTCTTATTCACAGGCTTCTCTGGGGTTATTAGGTTTCGCAGTAAGCCATAAGTTTTTGCACCCATGGAATTTAACAAAACCTGTGCTTTCCTAGCATCTGGCACTTCATTCGCCCTGCAGTACACTTCAATACGTTCCACATATGTCGCCCAATCTTCGACTTCATTGTCGAACGTAGAGATACTGCCTCTCTTCGGCATCCCTGGGTGTGATTTAACTGTCAAAAATGGCATCTCCCGCGCTCTCCCGTCTTCTCCGCTGGCACAAAATGGCGTCTCCCGCGCTTTCCTTTCTTCCCGTGCTTGCCCTTCTTCTCTGCTGCGGCTTCTAAAAATGGTGTCTCCCGCGCTCTTCCTTCTTCTCCGCGGCTCAATGGCATCTCACGTGCTCTCCCTTCTTCTCCCTGTGGACACTGTTCAGCCCATGAGCCCTGGCTGTGCTCCGGGCATTTTTTCTGTGCGCCTTTCCCGTTTCCGCCGCTCGGTCCTGAACCCGGCTGCTGCTTTACCCTCTCTCTCTCTGTTTTGTTTTTCCTCGACGCCGCTCGGTTTTCAACCCCCGGCTGCGCCCTGTGCGCTTCACCCTCTCTCTTACCCCGTCGACGCTGCTCGGCTTTTTCTCTGCCGTCGGTCGGCTTCAGCCGCCGCTGTCCGGGAAGGATCTGCGCTGTACCTGTTGTCAGTCTATTGCTGATTGTCATGAGTGGGGAACCAAGCCCGGCTCTCAACAGCCTCCCCTGCGATGTTCACTCTCTGCCGGACAACTAGGCGGTTGCTCATGGTCGACGCCCGTGCTTCTGGCCTCAACTTTCTTCCACCGCCCTCCCGGAGTGGATCCTCAAAGGGAAATGCAGAGTTGCAGGTAGATTTGAATCGATACTGGTCGCCACTGTTGGATCCGTGATTCTGAGAGTATGATGTTTTCCAATAACTACACGGATGCTGTAACTTAACAATCAACAGGTGTTTACTGGAGTAGGGTAGTCTCAAGACTGGGGGTACAGGGGCATGCTCAAGGCTTATATACAGGTGTGGTCAGTGCCGGTACTACAGTATACAGGAGCTGTAAAAGTAGTTCTCTCTTAAAGGTACATACACTACAGAGTGGACCTCGATTTAGTGTAGGATTACTTTGCTCTACATTTTTTTTCCGCTGCTAACCTTTATAGCCTTTTTCTTTTCACTCCAACCTCACTATACTACAAGTGAGAAATGTCACTACACATAAGAACATTGCTGATCTTCTACCTCAACTCCACCTTCCCACACTATCCCCATATCCCTTAATTCCCTTCATTCCCAAAAAATTATTGACCTCTGTCTTGAATATACTCAATGACTGAGCAACCACAGCTCTCTGGGGTAGAGAATTCCAAAGATTCACAACCATTTGAGTGAAGAAATTTCTCCTCATCTCAGCCCTAAATGGCCTAACCCTTATTCTGTGACTGTGACCCCTGGTTCTAGATTCCCCAGCCAGGGGAAACATTTCCCAAGCATTAACCCTGTCAAGCCCCACAAGAATTTTGTATGTTTCAATTAGATCACCTCTCATTCTTCTAAATGTTAAGGAATATAGGCCTAGTCTACTCAATTTCTCCTCATAGGGCAATCCCCTCATCCCAGGAACCAGTCTAGTGAACCGTCACTGCAACTCCCTCAAAGGCAAGTATGTCTTTCCTTAGGTAAGGAGACCAGAACTGTATACAATACTCCAAGTGTGGCCTCACCAATGCCCTGTACAATTGGAATAAGACTTCTTTGCTCTTATACGCTAATCCCTTTTAAACAAAAGCTAACATACCATTTGCTTTCCTAATTGTTTGCTGTACCTGCATGTTAACTTTCTGTGATTCATGTACAAGGACACCCAGGTCCCTCTGAGTGCAAATATTTCCCAATCTCTCACCATTCAAAAAATATTCTGCTTTTTTTGTTTTTCCTAGCAAAGTGGATAATTTGTAACCTAGATAAGTCTTCCGTTATTCCACTAGTCAGAAACACTGTCTCTGTTATTGCACGGGTATTCCCACTAATTTGGGATCGGAATCACAGCAGCAAATCTGTAAGATCAAAGGGTACTTCTTTCCATTTCTTTTTCCTTTAACTCTAAGCAAAATGGCTAATAGCCAGACCACCTGTATCAGTTACCTTCTTGGGACTCTGGATAGCGAACTACTTTGCACACAGCACACTGCCACCTGGACAATGCTTGTGCGCTTTACAACTAAGCTCTTGACCATTAGTTAACCTTCTAAACCAGTTGTACTTGGGCGTGGTTATCCTAACTACCTGCTCCCTCAACGTGGCTAGCTATCAAGCCTTTGTGAGTGAATATTCGTTCCGGTCTTCAGCTGGTTTTGGATGGGGCCTAGAATTTTCCTACCACTTCGCTGATACAAATTAATTCCAAATTAACTCTGAATTGATTTTAACATTTCGGTATCCAATTAACGACAGCAAATCAGTAGGATTACTTTTCTCTCTTATTCAGAACACAAAAGGCTGAGGGGGAAAAATTTGGTTGCTTTGTGCCTCACATTAGTGCCCTAAAAGCAACCAGTGCCCGGGCGCGGCACCGCCAACGCCTCCCGTGAAATTCAGCGAAGAAACATAGAAACATAGAAACATAGAAGATAGGAGCAGGAGTAGGCCATTCGGCCCTTCGAGCCTGCTCCGCCATTCAATGAGATCATGGCTGATCATCCAAATTCAGTACCCTGTCCCTGCCTTCTCCCCATATCCCTTGATCCCTTTAGCCTGAAGAAATATATCCAACTCTTTCTTAAATATATTTAATGAACTGGCCTCCACTGCCCTCTGTGGCAGAGAATTCCACAGGTTCACCACTCTCTGGGTGAAGAAATTCCTCCTCATTTCAGTCCTAAATGGCTTATCCCTTATCCTTAGACTATGACCTCTGGTTCTGGACTCCCCGGCCATCAGAAACATCCTTCCTGCATCTAGTCTGTCCAGGTCTGACAGAATTTTATAGGTTTCGATGAGATCCCCTCTCAATCTTCTAAACTCCAGTGAGTATAAGCCCAATCGACACAATCTCTCCTCATATGTCATTCCTGCCATCCCAGGCATCAGCCTGGTGAATCTTTGCTGCACTCCTTCCATGGCAAGAACGTCCTTCCTCAGGTAAGGCGACCAAAACTGCACACAATACTCAAGGTGCGGTCTCACCAAGGCCCTGTACAACTGTAGCAAGACATCCTTGTTCCTGTACTCGAACCCTCTTGCTACGAAGGACAACATACCATTTGCCTTCTTAACCGCCTGCTGCACCTGCATGCTTACCTTCAGCGACTGGTGCACAAGAACACCCAGGTCTCTTTGCACTTCCCCTTCTCCCAATCTATTGCCATTCAAATGATAATCTGCCTTCCTGTTTTTGCCACCAAAGTGGATAACCTCACATTTATCCACATTATAGTGCATTTGCCATGTTTCTGCCCAATCACCCAATCTGTCCAAATTGTACTAGAGTTTCTCGACATCCTCCTCACAGCATACCCTCCCACCCAGCTTTGTGTCGCCTGCAAATTTGGAGATATTACATCCAATTCCCTCGTCCAGATCATTAATATATATTGTGAACAGCTGGGGTCCTAGGACCGATCCTTGCGGTACCCCACTAGTCACTGCCTGCCACTCAGAAAACGACCCGTTTATTCCAACTCTTTGCTTTCTGTCCGCCAACCAGTTCTCTATGCAAGTCAATACCTTGCCCCCAATCCCATGTGCCTTAATTTTGCACGCTAATCTCTTATGTGGGACCTTATTGAAAGCCTTCTGAAAGTCCAAATACACCACATCCACTGGCTCTCCCTTATCTATTTTACCAGTTACATCCTCAAAAAATTCAAGTAGATTAGTCAAGCATGATTTACCTTTTGTAAATCCATGTTGACTTTGTCCGATCCTGTCACTGCTTTCCAAGTGCTCTGCTATTACATCTTTTATAATGGACTCTAGCATTTCCCCACTACCGATGTCAGGCTTACTGGTCTATAATTCCCTGCTTTTTCTCTACCACCTTTTTTGAGTAGTGAGGTAACATTAGCTACCCTCCAATCCATGGGTACTGTTCCAGAATCTATCGAGTTCTGGAAAATGACCAGCAATGCATCTACTATTTCTAGGGCCACTGCCTTAGCGGTGGAGGTAACCTTTAGCGCACCATGGCGCTGCACCGCCTGCGATGACATCATCGCCATGCGCAGCACCCCACTCACGCCCCGGCCGCGATTATAAGATTCGAAAAATTCAGCAGATTCCCCAAAACCAAGAAGATTACCCTAAAGAAGGGATTTTTGAACTGCTAATAAACCATGTCAGAATGGTATAAGAATATTGGGCCTATAGGGAGATTTAAAAATCAAGGGCCCCAGGATTTTGGTTTTTATTTTAAAAGCATGTTCAAGCTTGTGGAATAAAAGGGGGCTGCAACAAAAGGAATTGGGATTGGCCTCTGTAAATGGACAGTTTTGAGTATTGGCATTAGCCAAGCTGTCTGGGGACTATCTGGACTGTTTCAATCATTTTACATAATGACAATAGGCCTACAGAAGAGCAGTTCCCACCCAAAATCCAAAGCATACATAATGCAGAACAGAACCATCCAAAGCATACACAATGCAGAACATGGCAACAAAAGAACCTTGGGCCCCACAGGAAAAGACAAATGTTACTGCAATTAAACAAGAGGTTAAACAATCGCTTAAACCAATTAAGAATCAATGGGACCACCCCGAAACCACTTCACGCAATCTTAAAACCAATTAAGATCGGTGGGACCATCCCGAAACATATTGACCAATTTTTAACCCATCAATGTTAACGAGCCCGCCAAAACTAACAAAGAGACAGAACTGATTAGCAGGCCTCAAACAGTATAATTGAGGGCCTGTTTTTACAACAGTGAGTTGTGTGCTACAAGTTCAACAAAGGTGCAGTGCGGTTTCAGAGTTCGATTCAAGGAGTGCGGGCCCAGTTCGGGTCGAGTGGTTCAAGCAGTTGAGTGAGAGGAGAGTTCAAGGAGTGGAGACGAATTGAAGAAAAGAGTTCGCTTCATCATTCATGTCAAATCAAGTCATCAAGTTCAGTCCAAGAAGAAGCTCCCTCTCGAAGAAGTAACACACCGTCGGAGACCTCACGGCAGACCAGGGTCCCATGAAACAAACAACCAAATATTACCAGCAACCAGGTAATATTGGGCCACCGCGACCAACAAAACCCAACTCAGAAGAAAACCGAAGATCCACAAGTTTTTCCACTCTACAATCTATCCTGACTTACCCCATGGTAAGATTTTATCGAAAAGACTCTGAACCCTACTTCTAACCAAAAGAAATTGGGTACTCACCTGATAGATCCAATACGCACCCTATCGCATCAGTGGACTCGGGAAGACTGACCAGCCACGCAGGTGAAGTCCTCTACCATGTCCGGGGTACAGCAGGCCCCAACCGACACATCTAGAGAACCCTGAAATCGTGAACCTCTACAACTGTCAAAAGAAGTCAATTTGATGAGCATTATCCTTGGTCCTCTGGAGCCCAACTTAGCTAGTGAAGTGGGATTGGGAGGGGTGTAGTATTCTGTCTATTGTTATTTTCCCTCGTATATTCGGAAGTGTTCCCCCAATTTAGAGTGTTAATATTATTGTATTGTGTGATTTCTTTCTCAAATAAAAATCTTATTTCGTTCAACAGGATTCAGATGTCTGCTGCACTTTTCATCACAACCCCCAAATAAGTCCCAGGTCTAGACCCAAGGGAGTGGGAGCAAATTGAACTGCTCATAAGTCAGAGGTGAAACTGACACCACACACCACCCCTTACACGATCTTCTGTAGCGCCTCCTGAAATACCACCGGACGCTATGTCCGACGGATCAGGGTGACCTACCTGCGGCCGGGGCAGCGCTAATTAAAGACGAGGTGCCGGGCGGCCATTTCTGTTGCTGGCCGTCTGCCAGCACCTGCCCTCATTGCCATCACTAGCCTCCTCTTCAGCCGCACCGCAGAGTGCTGGCTGCGCTCCGTGAGCCCGGCACTTCTCTTGAGTGCCGGGCTCTTTTGCTGGCACTCCAATCCCTGATGGCCCAGCTGGGCCTGGGTTGCACTGCGCAAAGCCCCTCCCCTTTAAGAAGGGGAGGAAGGCCTGCAGTACCGCAGCACGTAGCTCCACGATATTCCCTCGCAGTGCTTCCAGTAGCGCCCTGCTTCCCTCTTGAGGCGCTACCGATGAATTTTGGGTGCGGGGGCGCTAATTTTTTGGGGTCAATAAAAGTAGCACTCCGGCGAAGTTAGTGCTCCAAAGGGGGCGTGACTCAATTTTTCCCCCTAAGAATCAAGTGAGACACTGTAGTTACTTGTTTAACTTCAAAGAATTTAATTACATAAACACCGCAGGTTTTTAATCAGAAAGAAAGTATTAGCTTCTTATACAACCTTTTTCTAGAGAGTACAACTCAAGACATCTTGTCTGGACTTTGCATTGCGGTTATCCTGAAAACCCTTTCAGAATGGGCTGTTTTACATGGTTTAATTTCCTAAATCTGCTATTTAATTATCTTACTTTCCACAGTGGGGGGGTTGAAATATCAAAAAAATCTCTCATCAGTTTGCAGGCCTTACGTCCATATCTCTGCAAATTTCAGCATTGTTTCCTTATCACTTACTCAGGTTTTATAGCTTGAAACATTCCCTTTATTCTTGCTGACACATCCGTTTCTCTCTCAAACATCCTGGGCAATAAGCAAAGACCATCATGCATCCTGTTTTTGGTCAAGCTGACAATTCTGTGTTTTTTACCAAGAAATCGAGGGTTGTCTTCTTTAAAACATAAGAAAATAGAACTTTAGACCTAGGAGCAGGAGTAGGTAATTTGGCCCCTGGAGCCTGCTCTGCCATTCAAGAAGATCATGACTGATCTGATCTTGGCCTCAACTCCACTTTCCGCTCCCCATAACCCTTGACTCCCTTATCATTCAAAAATCTGTCTATCTCCACCTTAAATATATTCAATGACTCCGCCTCCACAGTTCTCTGGGGAAGAGAATTCCAAAGATTCACGACCCTCTGAGAGAAGAAATTCCTCCTCATTCCCGATTTAAAAGGGTGCCCCCTTACTCTGAAATGATGCCCCCTAGTTCTAGATTTCCCCACAAGGGGAAACATCCTCTCTGCATCTACCCTATCAAGCCCCTTCAGAATCTTATGTTTCAATAAGATCCCCTCTCATTCTTCTAAACTCCAATGAGTATAGGCCCAACCTGCTCAACCTTTCTTCGTAAGACAATCCCTTCATCTCCGGAATGTAGAAATATGAACTGGTGAATTGTGTAAAATGGTTGCCTTTAGAAAATGGTCGAGGACTGCGAAAACTGCAGCCACAGTGAGATCTCAAATAAACAAAACCTTGAAGCTGGGGGCCTAGGGCTGCTCAAATAACATAGTTAGCAGGCCTGCAAGAGATGACAGGCTTGCAGGATGATCGAGTCTACAACAATAATTAACTCAAGATAAGGGTGACAATCTAGTCTAACGGTTGAGCAGTCGCAAATCACATAATAAGGGACCTCTGGAATTCCCTAAATGACCAAGGATACCGATTGGCTAAGGATGGACACATCTCAGACAAAATGGCCGAATCTGCACACGGCACGCCTTGACCACTCTGTTGTGATGATCACAGAAGCTGTGAACGAACTGTCAAGAGGTCTCATGACTGATTAGAGCAACCTTGTGCAAACGGTCTTATCGGGGGGGGGCACATAGGTAGTAAAAATATAGATGTACTGTAAAAGAAGGGAGCCAAGAGCTAGTTTAGCAGTGAGAACCTAGAAATCACACTCGAGAAGGGAGGAGCCACAAGTCCGGGACTTGTTGTAGGACACCAGCGCAAAGGCTGATCAACTTTCAAATATTGTTTTAAGCTGGCACACAGGGAAGTGAGCCCTGTGTCATTTTCCTTGTTTGTTATTCAAACAACTTGTTAACCAATAAAGTACTGAATGTATGCAACTTATTGAGTCCGACCGACATTTGACTTTCTGAACTAAGAACCATAATTGTTGAACTGTTGTTGAGCTGACTACTTATTACTAGCCAGTGAATTTGGGACAACAGGAATTAACCCCGTGAACCTTCTCTGAACTGCCTCCAATGCAAGTATATCCTTCCTTAAATAAGGAGACCAAAACTGTACGCAGTACTCCAAGTGCGGTCTCACCAACGCCCTGTACAGTTGTAACAGGACTTTCCTGCTTTTATACTCCATTCTCTTTGCAATAAAGGCCAATATTCCATTTGCCTTCCTAATTACTTGCTGTACCTGCATGCTAACTTTCTGTGATTCATGTACAAGGACCTCCAGATCTCTCTGCACCTCAGCATTTTGTAATCTCTCCCCATTTAAATAATAATTTGCATTTTTATTTTTCCTACCAAAGTGGATAACCTTGCATTTTCCCACATTAAACTCCATCTGCCAGACTTTTGCCCACTCACTTAGTCTAACTATATCGCTTTGGAGATTCTTTGGGCTGGATTTTGTCAATGGAGGCGACTTGGAGGCGGGACTGCTGCTTGTCATGTCAATGTCCCGCCTCCATCTTCGCCTGACAATTCAGAGGGATTTTCCCCTGATTGAGCTTGTTAAGCCCGCCCGGCGAGCTCAGCAAGCCAATTAGGGAAGAAGTCACTGACAGATCACATCAACGTCAGACGTGTTATCTGTCAAGACGTCTTGAAAGAAGAAATGACAGCGTTTGACAGCTCTGTGAAGCTGTCAAACACTGACATTCTCTTGACTTTGATTCGTTTTTGTGGTGAGGTCTGAATAAACATTGTAAAAAAGTAAATTTCAGATGTCTGATGGATCGGAGGGTCCATCAGCCATTACCTGAAATTGACAAGGTGGATGTCCGCTTTCCCGATCCAGCACGGCTAAAGGCTTCAGAAGTAAAAAAAGGTAAGTGAACACTTTTTTAAACTTATCACTCACCTTGCATAATTACCACTCCACACTTGCACCCATCACTCACCTATACACCTTACTTCCAGGTGCCTCCGACCACCTCCACGTCTCCTCCAACCTGACGGGGTTCTCCGAGGTCGGGAAGCCTTCACCTCTGAAGGCAAAATGGCACTAATCCCTTTTTCTGCCTGTTAACTATCTGTTAACAGGCAATTAAAATGATTAAAAGCCTTTCCCGCCTCCAGGAGACAGGACCCGAAGCTGCACATCTTCCCACCTCCTGGCAAAAGGGCACGGAGGCGGGATGGCGGCAGGTTTTTCACCCGCCCCCAATTTCTCCAATTTTATGTGCTGTCCCGCCTCCATGCCCGCCTCCTTGGGGCTTGGAAAATCGAGCCCTTTGTGTCCTCCACACAATTTGCTTTCCCACCTATCTTTGGATCATCAGCAAATTTGGCTATAATATACGCAATCCCTTCATCCAAGGTTCGAGCCACATCACTTCCCCCTCATAGGCCATATGACTGTGCCATTGACCTCCTGCCTGGGACATGCCCACCTAGGGGTAGGATCTTCTCCCTTTCGGCTCCAGAGACTGCTGCCATGGAGGATTACGTCCGTGATGCCCTCGCCCACCTCTCCTGCTGGTGCCGTTTTTTTCTTCGTGAGTAAGAAAGATGGAGGTCTCCGCCCCTGCATCGACTACCGTGGCCTTAACAAGATTACTATAAAAAACTGTTATCCTCTTCCGCTCATGTCGCCGGCCTTCGAGCTACTACAGGGAGCCACAGTCTTCACAAAATTGGATCTCCGCAACGCCTACAACCTCATCCGCGTCCACGAAGGGGATGAGTGGAAGACGGCATTCAACACACCTACCGGGCACTATGAGAACCTGTTCATGCCTTTTGGATTGGCCAACGCCCCTGTTGTGTTCCAGGCGCTCATCAACGACGTCCTCCGAGACATGCTGAATCGCTTTGCCTTTGTCTACCTGGACGACATTCTCATTTTCTCCAAAACTCTTCACGATCATGTCCAGCATGTAAGGCAAGTCCTGCAACGTCTGCTTAATAACCTCTTGTTTGTCAAGGCTGAGAAGTGCGAGTTTCATGTTTCCACGGTTTCATTCCTGGGCTTCATTATCTCCAGCAGCAACATCCAAATGGACCCTGCCAAGACCCAAGCTGTCCGAGCTTGGCCACCACCCACCTCTCTCAAACAGGTGCAATGTTTCTTGGGGTTTGCTAATTTCTATCGGAGATTCATCAGGAAATTCGGCACCATTGCTGCCCCTCTCAACACCCTCACCAAAACCGCTTCCACCCAGTTCAGTTGGTCCGCTGAGGCTGCGCAGGCTTTCGAGGATCTCAAGCGGCACTTCACGTCTGCTCCTGTCCTCGTGATTCCGGATCCCTCACTCCCCTTCATTGTCGAGGTGGATGCCGTTTTGTCCCAGCGGTCTAACGACAACAAACTGCACCCTTGCGCCTTCTTTTCTCGCCGACTCACTCCTGCAGAACAAAACTACGATATTGGAAACAGGGAACTACTAGCAGTTAAGTTGGCACTAGAGGAGTGGAGACATTGGTTGGAGGGGTCTAAACACCCGTTCATTGTCTGGACAGATCATAAGAATCTGGCCTATATCCAGGAGGCCAAACGGCTTAACTCTCGTCAAGCTCGCTGGGCACTGTTTTTCAATCGTTTCGACTTTGTCCTGTCATATCGTCCAGGATCCAAGAATCTCAAGCCTGATGCTCTCTCCAGGCAATTTGATCCACCCGAGCGGGAGAAACAACCAGAACCTATTCTTCCAACTTCTCAAATTGTAGCACCGGTTCGCTGGGGGATCGAGACACTGGTCAGAAAGGCGCAACAGAGGGAGGCCCACCAAGTCGCCTTTTTGTTCCCAACACGACACGCTCACAAGTCCTGCAGTGGGGGCATTCGTCGCGACTCACCGGTCATCCAGGCACATCCAGGATACTGGAGTTCCTTCGCAGAAGGTTCTGGTGGCCCACCATGGAGAAGGATGTAAAGGCGTTCGTGGCAGCTTGTGCTATTTGTGCACGAAACAAGAACCCTCGATCTCGCCCCCAGGGTTTGCTGCATCCTCTCCCCATTCCCACCCACCCCTGGTCACACCTCGCTGTGGATTTCATCACAGGCCTTCCACCATCTCAAGGCAACACTGTCATTCTGGTCATCGTAGATCACTTCTCCAAAGCCTGTCGCTTTCTGCCCTTGCCCAAGCTTCCCTCAGCCCAAGACACAGCCGAGCTCATGGTCCAGCATGTTTTCAGGTTGTTCAGTTTGCCTCTTGACATTGTCTCTGACCGTGGTCCACAATTCGCCTCCCGGTTTTGGAGAGCTTTCTATAAGCTCATTGGAGCTACTGTCAGCCTTTCCTCGGGCTTCCACCCTCAGTCTAACGGTCAAACAGAACGGATCAACGAAGACCTGGAGACGACCCTGAGGTGTCTCGTGTCCGCTAACCCTGCGACCTGGAGTCGTCACATCGTCTGGGCTGAGTACGCGCACAACACCTTGCGCTGCTCCCCCACAGGAATGTCGCCATTCGAGTGCCAGTTCGGTTTTCAGCCTCCACTGTTCCAGGAGCAGGAGCTCGAAGTGGGGGTTCCCTCCATGGAGAAGTTTGTCCAGCGCTGTCGACGGACCTGGAGGAGAGTGCGGCTGGCCTTACAACAAGCTTCTCGGCAACGACGGATCCAGACCAACAAGCGGTGCAGACCGGCTCCTTCATTCCGTCCTGGTCAGAGGGTCTGGCTTTCTACGCAGGATCTCCCGCTGCGAGTGGAGTCCCACAAGCTGGTGCCCCATTTCATCGGTCCCTTCACGGTGTTGAGGAAGGTCAACCCGGTGTCCTACCGTCTCCAGCTGCCCCGCTCCATGCGGATTCATCCTACCATCCACGTCTCCCGGCTCCGGCCAGTGGCCATCAGTTCCCTGGCGCCCGCCACGGGGCCTCCTCCTGCTCCCCGCATCATCGAAGGCCAGCCTGCCTACACGGTCCGTCGCCTGATGGACTCTCGCCGGGTTCATGGGGGCCTCCAGTTTCTGGTGGACTGGGAGGGATATGGTCCAGAGGAACGCTCCTGGGTCACGGACCGGAACATCCTGGATCGCGATTTAGTGCAGAACTTTCTTCGTCGTCACCATGGACCTTCTGGGGGAATGTCAGGGGCAGTTCCTAGTGGGGGGAGGTCCTGTCAAGAATGACCCAGGTACTGCCTTGCCTCGCCACCAGAGGGCACCATGAACTCTTAATTGTTTCCTTCTTTATTCCTAATTGTACTCACCTGTGCATGGTTATATGCCTGCTATTTAAGTGGTGCTTCGTTTATGTTCATTGCTCAGTCTTGAGTTTCACTGCCTTGTGATCCTCTTGCTGGCCTGTTTCTGTGCTGTTGTTATTTTGTTTATTTCAAGTAAAGTCTATCTTTGTTTTTGCAACCTAACCTCTGCCTCAGTTTGCCTTCCTGCAGATGGGTTCACCAAGTTCCATTCCTCACACCCCTTGGAATGAGTGACCATAATATGGTTGAATTCCAAATTCAGTTTGAGGGTGAGAGAGTTGCATCTCAAACCAGCGTACTGAGCTTACATAAAGGAGACTATGAAGGTATGAGAGTAGAATTGACTAAAGTGGACTGGGAAAAAAGATTAAACTGTAAGACGGTACAAGAGCAGTGGTACAAGAGCAGTGGTCTACATTCAAGGAGATATTTCACATCTTTCAAGATAAATATATTCCACTGAGGAAAAAGAGGAGTAAAAGAAAAGACAGCCATCCATGCCTTAGTAAAGTAATAAAGGATAGTATCCGACTGAAAACAAGGGCATATAAAGTAGCCAAATCTAGTGGGAGGATCGAAGATTGGGAAGCATTAAAAAGCCAGCAAACAATAACTAAAAGATTAATTAAGAAAGGGAAGATAGATTATGAAAGTAAACTAGCAAAAAATATAAAAACAGATAGCAAGAGTTTCTACAGCTATATAAAAAGAAAAAGGGTGGCTAAAGTGAACGTTGGTCCCTTAGAGGATGAGACAGGGAAACTAGTGGTGGGGAACATGGAGATGGCAAAGACGCTGAGCAAATATTTTGTATCAGTCTTTACAGTAGAGGACACTAAAAATATCCCAACACTGGACAAACAGGGGGCAATGGGGGGGGGGGTGGAGGAGCTAAACATGATTAATATCACTAAGGAGATGGTTCTCGGTAAAATAATGGGACTTAAGGCGGATAAATCCCCTGGACCTGATGGCCTACATCCTAGGGTCTTGAGAGAAGTGGCGGTAGGGATTGTGGATGCATTGGTGATTATTTTCCAAAACTCCCTGGACTCAGGAAAGGTCCTGGCAGATTGGAAAACTGCTAATGTAACACCCTTATTTAAGAAGGGAAGTAGACAAAAAGCTGGAAACTATTAGCCAGTTAGCCTAACATCTGTGGTTGGCAAAATGTTGGAGTCCATTATTAAGGAAACAGTAACAGAGCATTTGGATAAACATAATTTAATAGGACAAAGTCAGCATGGTTTTCTGAAGGGGAAGTCATGTTTGACAAATTTGCTCGAATTCTTTGAGGACGTAACATACAGGGTGGAGGGGGAGAGAGAGAGAGAGACAGGGGGAGAGAGTGAGAGAGAGACAGGGGAGAGAGAGACTGGGGGAGTGGGAGAGAGAGACTGGGGAGAGAGAGACTGGGGAGAGAGAGAGAGACTGGGGAGAGAGAGAGAGAGAGAGAGAGTGGGGGAGAGAGAGAGAGTGGGGGAGAGAGAGAGAGAGTAGGGGAGAGAGAGTAGGGGAGAGAGAGATAGAGTAGGGTAGAGAGAGAGAGAGTCGGGGAGAGTGAGAGAGAGTGGGGGAGAGAGAGAGAGAGTGGGGGAGAGCGAGAGAGTGGGGGGGAGAGAGAGAGTGGGGGAGAGAGAGAGTGGGGGAGAGAGAGAGAGTGGGGGAGAGAGCGAGTGGGGGAGAGAGAGAGTGGGGCAGAGAGAGAGAGTGGGATGAGAGAGAGAGGGTGGGGGAGAGGGAGAGAGTGGGGGAGAGAGAGAGAGTGGGGGAGAGAGAGAGTGGGAGTGTGAGAGAGAGAGTGGGAGTGTGAGAGAGAGAGTGGGAGTGTGAGAGAGAGACTGGGAGTGTGAGAGAGAGACTGGGAGTGTGAGAGAGAGAGGGACTGGGAGTGTGAGAGAGAGAGAGACTGGGAGTCTGAGAGAGAGAGAGACTGGGAGTGTGAGAGAGAGAGAGAGAGATGGAGAGAGAGACAAAGAGAGAGGGAGAGAGAGACAGAGAGAGAGGGAGAGGGAGACAGAGGGAAAGAGAGAGAGAGACAGAGAGGGAAGGAGAGAGAGAGGGAAGGAGAGAAAGGGGAAAGGGGTGGGGGAAAGTGGTGGTGGGGGAATGGGGGGGTGGGAGGTGGTGGGGGGAAAAGGGTGTGTGTGGGGGGAAGGGGGTGTGGGGGGGAAGGTGGTGTGTGGGGGGGAAGGGGATGTGTGGGGGGGAAGGGTGTGTGTGGGGGGGTAAGGGGGGGTGGGAGGAGGGGAAGGGGGAGTGTGAGGGGGGTGGGATGGGGGGAAGGGGGTGTGGGAAGGGGGGGAAGGGGGGATGTGGGTGGGGGGAAGGGGGTGTGTGGGGGGGAAGGGTGGGTGTGGAAAGGGGGAAGGGTGTGTATGAGGGGGGAAGGGTGTGTGTGTGTGGGGGGAGGGGTGTGTGGGAGGGGGGGAAGGGGGTGTGTGGGAGGGGGGAATGGTGTTTGTGGGAGGGGGGAAGGGGATGTGTGGGGAGAGGGGAAGGGGGTGTGTGCGAAGGGGGGAAGGGGTGAAGGGGTGTGTGGGAGGGGGGGAAGGGGGTGTGTGGGGGGGGAAGCGTGTGTGTGTGGGGGGAGGGGTGTGTGGGAGGGGGGGAAGGGGGTGTGTGGGAGGGGGGGAGGGTGTTTGTGGGAGGGGGAAGCGGGTTTGTGGGGGGAGGGGAAAGGGGTGTGGGTGAAGGGGAGGGGGTGTGTGGGAGGAGGGAAGGTGGTATGTGGGAGGGGGGAAGGGGGTGTGTGGGAGGGGGAAGGGAGTGCATGGGAGGGGGGAAGGGGGTGTGTGGGGGGGAAGGGGGTGTGTTTGGGAGGAGGGGAAGGGGGTGTGTGGGAAGGGGGAAGGGGGGGCGTGGGAGCGGGGGTGAAGGGGGTGTGTGAGAGGGGGCGAAGTGGGTGTGTGGGGGGGAAGTGGGTGTGTGGGAAAGTGGTGAAGCGGGGGTGTGGGTGCGGGGGTGAAGGGGGTGTGTGGGAGGGGGGCGAAGGGGGTGTGTGGGGGGGAAGAGGGTGTGTGGGAGGGGGGAAGGGGGGGAAAGGGAGAGGGGGAGCAAGCAGACCCTCTCCCCTCTGCGAGTGTTGGTCCCTGGCTGGGCCGGAAGCCTGGGACTGGAGTTGCGCTGCCAGCCGTTGGAGACGCCTAGGCCTCAGGCCCCTGCACTGACATGGCCCAGCCTACCTTTTAATACCTTGAAACATGAAACTTAAAGTACTGATAAAACATTTTTGGTAAATCTTTGTATAAAATACACTTTACAACCTCACCAATCTTTTTATTAAAAAAGGGGGCCCTCACCTGTCAATGTGTTGTATCACAAACAACGATGGCTGCCGCTTGTTGTTCAGTTGGAAATATTAGGCCCCGCCCACACACTCGATTATCCCTCCAGGACCCGATTGGGAGCACTGAAGCCCCACCCACTCTATGTTCCTGTAGTAAGATGGCCGCGCATGCACTCTGTTACACACTGAATCAAAATGGCGTCGCACTGAAAGTTTTCACCCTCCTTGACAAAGATGGCTGCCGTTAACCTGGGGCTGTCAGCAGAAGAAATCCCCTCAGCTGCAAACACGGGACCTTCAGATAATTATTCGGGGCTTGTGAACTACCCCAGTTGCTTATGAAGCCTCCCCACCTACTGACCCCGGGAATGGTGCGGAGGCAGCAGACCCTCTCCCCTCTGCCAGTGTTGGTCCCTGTCTAGGCCGGGAGCCTGGGACTGGAGTTGCGCTGCTGGCAGTTGGAGAAGCCTAGGCCCCGGTCCCCGCACTGACATGGCCCCGAGAAATAAATCACATAGTGGACTCATTTATTACACGCAAATTATATAATGAGCTACTTGGGCTCCTAAGTACCAAATTTGTGCTGGATAAAATCCCCTCCACACACACAGAAAGTGGGAAAAATAAATCAATAGTTAGTAGTTAGGAATCAAGATGGCTGACACTCACCTCGGTTCAGAATGATAAGACCCGCCCACACATGGTCAACAGTCAGGTCACTGAAGTGTAGGATTGGTCAATGGTCCTGTCACTCGACTGTAGGATGGCCCGCCCGCACACACAATGAACTCGCCCCCACTCGATGCAAATGAACAGATAATGAGTGGAATTTTGAAAGTTTTTTGGATACCGTTGGCAAAATTTTTGTCCGACCAAAAATTAAATATGCCTACAAGAGTCCCCTAATGATGAGCTTTCTTTTGATATAACATATGTGTAGGTACGCTCTATAACTTTTGATTGTATAGCCGGACAGACAGACAGAGAGACAGAGAGACAGACAGACAGAGAGACATACTGTTTTATATATATAGATGATATATTAAAAACGGACAAATGATCCAGATGTAAGAAAGTCAAACTTTAATAACTAAATAAACTACACCACACGATCAATGTAATCATTGTAAAATTGCTTAAATAGGGGAGGGAAAAAGATGGACACAACGAGGGAAAAACGACTAAAATAACAATTCTTAAAGAAATTCCCACTTTGCCCCCAACCCTAAGCCTGTCCTAAGTTGCCTTGTGCAAGGCCAGAAAAATATATGCTCACCACTGTAATGCTACCTCCGTGCCTTGCGAGATCTTCACTGTCCTGAAGTAAAGAAAACACCCCAGTGTTTTAAAATTAAACTGCTGGTGTTTTTACTTCTTCAGACAGACTTCCACGCTGTAGAGAGAGACACACGGAGGCAGGTGAGAGAGAGAGAGAGATGCTTCTCAGAAGCTATCTTTATATACCCCAACTTTGGGGCCGAGATGTTCCCGCCCAAATCCGGGGTTTTCTGGGCTAAAACAAAAGGATCCAAACCATTCCCATTGTCTAGTAATGGGTGATTCAAACCCATTCATTCTTAAACTGTTCCTTTTCTTAGTCTAAAAAGTCTCTTCCGTAGTTTAGGTGTGTTTCATTGTGTGTGAGGGTGTTTGAATGGAGTTGGATTACTATGTAAACAGAAACCGATTCTCTTGTGGTCACTTGAAACCGCAGCCTAAGTGGATAATTCTTTGTGTCAACATCCTGCAGCAGTTTCTGTAAACAAACATCGATTGCCTCTGAAGGGAAGGGAAACTCCCTTTCTGATTGACAGAATTTGACTGCCAACTTTGATCCTCCCCCTTTTCACAGACCTACACGAGATGTTTCCAAGCACCTTTGTCCTTGGCCATGCTTTTCTGATGGCCATTTTTATCCCTGGGCGATTTACCAAACTCAAGGGTACAATTTTTAATAGAAAAATGTACTATCTTAAGATGTGCGATTTTTTTACAAAGTTCTTTGATTCCGGTGTTGTCCAAGTGCTGCTTAGCTCACGGGTTCCTTAACGCAGCCTTTTCCAGTTCTGGGCACGTTTTAAAACATTATCCAAACCAGAGACAATTTAAATCACACAAAGTCTTTGTCCACGATGTGGATTAATATTTCCCAATCTTTTGGGGCTGAGGGGATTTTGTGAACCCCTACATTCCGCCCCTTGGTTACTTCCAACTTGCATGTAGTATCCACTTGAAGAAAGTGAGCAAAATTTTCTGACCCCCGACAAACAACCATCTCCTGTATTTACCTATAGCTACCTGTCACTGATTCCCCGACCCATATATTTCCCTCTAATCTGAGAAAAACCATGGTACGGTAGGCATCTACAGATACATCAGTTACAACATGTTACAATAAGAGGTCTCATACCCCTGCACAACTTGTTACGTTATAACATATTACAAAATGTTGCAATCTTGGTTATACAATGTAATCAAAATGATTCCAAGCACGGAGAGGGTCCTACACCTCGGCACCACTTGGAACTGTAAAACAAAATACAAAAATCTCCATTAAACATTTGAAACAAAATGCTGAAATAAACCCCGACCATCATGTGCCAATGATGGGTCGCGAAATTCGAATGGGTATTCCTCCTCCCACCCAGGCAGTAAATGTTCCTTCCACCCCCCCTTTAATGGTCTTAAACTTTTAAAACATACAGAATGGATTTGCAGAACAGTCAGATCCGCCAGCCCCGAGACGTCCCTTGTCCCTTTGTGGAGGCGGGGTAACCCTTATGTTTCCCGTGGGCCCCAGGTGAGTTCCTCCCTTCCCCGAATGCACCCACGTGACTCTTGGGTCTCCCCCTCCCCTTTACAATCTTTCCCGGGCCATCACCACCCACTCCCGGGGAACGCGTCCCTATCTGACAAGGCGCCCGCGCTTCCCCACCATGACTCCTCAATAGCGAGGTCTCCCGCAAGTGAAATTCGGTCAGGATAGTGCTGGGTTGGGGGCCGTGCCCCACCCAGCTGGGGCCATCTCTTCCGTGTAGGATGAGTAGGCAAGTTCCTCCGGACCCTGTCCGGTTTCTCCCGATGGCCGCTGCGGGGTCTCCTCCTGGATTTGTCCAATGGCAAGGTGATCCCCAACATTCTGTTCCCATATCTTCATTCGATGCCCAGCTCGGGCTGGGTGAACAGGGCTACTCCTTTGTCCACTCTCCTGCAAAAGAACTTAAAAGGACATGCAGCCAGGTCTCTCACTGACCTGCTGCCTTAGGTGGAGACATGGTCAGGTCCCTCGACCTCAGACCAAAATACAAGCATTTGGCACACTTATAAACTTAAACTTTAAATAAAACCCATTTACATTCTAAACTTAAAATTTAAACACCTTAAGAGCAAGCTATAAACATTGGTACACAAAGCTATAATACAAATGCTGCCCGTCTCCGGACAGCCAGGCTAATCTCTGATGTCACTGTCGCAGATTACTGCTGCCTGCAGCGAAGCTGGACTGCCTCCTGCTTCTCGTCCCTGGCAGCTTATGGCTGCTAGTTGGGGACCTCTGTTCTTTGGCCTCTCCCTGGTTCGGGAGACCGCCCTACTTCACTGTAAAGTGGGTGACCATCTTATCTCGGGCTTGCGGGCCCGCTGAGACCTTCTGAGGAGCATCTCTGTGGGGGAAACTTTGGCTGACGGGCCCTGAGCCTGGGTCACAGCCCTATCTGGCTGGGAACCTTCTCCCCCTGATGCAAACAGCCCGCACTGTTTAACATACCTGGCAGCCTCGCAGTAATCTGGGTTTGTCTCCTTTTCCCCACCCACTCCTGTACTGGGGGCAGGTGTCCCCTCACCACCCGCTGCTGGTGGCTGAAAATCTTCTCCCCAGGTCCAAAACCTGTTTCCAGCCCCTTCCTTATGTCCCCTGCAAGAGGAATTGCTATCCCTTCCTCCCCAGAGTCCCACACCTTAGGGGGAATCACTCTAGAAGCAGGCTGGGAAGCTTGTCCCTTTAAGCAGGCGACTGCGCCTGTGTTGAACCTCCTCCCCGGAGTCCCACGGCAGAGGCTGTGAAGCCTCTGTCTTCAAACAGGCGACTGCGTCTGCGCAGAGAAACTAAAGAGGAGCCGCTGTGGTCCCGCAGGCAACTGCGCCTGCATGAACAATCTCTTCAAATGGCTGGGGAACCACTACACTATCACAGGCAACTGCGTCTGCACATTCAATTTCTTTGAAAAGGGTAGGAAGAACGGCTGGGACTTCCAAGCAGGCTACTGCGCCTGCGCATATAGACTGAGAAGCAGGGGCCTTTACACGGCCAACTGTGCCTGCACACGCGGCCTCACAGTGAACAGGAGCCGCTGGGGGTTCCAAGTTCGCGACTGCACCTGCGCGAACCCAGTGTTGGGAAACCTCTCCCCTCAGGTGCACGACTGCGCCTGCGTGGGAAAACTGAAGAAGAGCCGCCGTTGTCCCGCAGGCAACTGCACCTGCATGAACAATCTCTTCAAAGGGCTGGGGCATGGGCTGGGGAACTGCGCCTGCATGAAAAGGCCATTCAAAAGTCTGGGGAATTCCGGTCTCCAGACCAGCGACTACGCATGTGCGGGCAGTCTCTTCTGTGAATGAACTCGCTGCAGCCTGCAGATTTCTACTCTCAGGCTGCTGTTTCTCTGTTTCTGAGCCAAATAACTGGTTCAAATTTAAACTTTGGCCAAAATGTAGGTCCCACTGGGGCGGGAAATGTCCCAATTGGTGGGCTGGACAACTTTTCCCTTGAAACAAGCCACAGTGCCTGTCTTTACAGCCTGTGAACTTGAACTTGTATGGTCAGATTTATACAATTTACATAGACGGACAGGCTGCGCAGGCTCCAGTCATTGTGGGGAGTCAGAGGTGGGCGAGGGGGCTGCAGCACCACTGCTGGCTGCTACCTTTCCCTGGTTGGCCCTGAGGAAAGATTTTATCGACTCCATGACGGACTCGACTGTATCGGGAGGAGTTTCTATCCCTGCCTTCTGAGTTGGAGCTGCGGAGGTCCTGGCTTTATCGTCTCTCCCAGGCTTTTCACGATCCCTGCACCAGTGGCCATCCTCCCCGCACCTGTAACAAGTGACCTTGTTCTGGGAGGGACGGCTCTCCTCCTGGCGCCACTCTTTCTTGTATTGAGCCCCAGGTTTAACCTCGCGGACCTTACCCTTTTGCTGGGGGGTCTCACTATTCCTACCATTCCTATATGCTACCGTGAGCTGCCGGATTACAGTCTCTTCGGTTGCTAGGGGTTCTCGGTGGTCAACCAAGTATCAGCCTTTGCTTTTATCTGGGGCAGGCAATTGGACACCAGGCAATGAAACCATTGGGTCCGCTGCTGCTGGTTGAGTTGTGCCCTATCTTGTCCCCCTGTGCACGTGCTATTGTAGACTGGCCACAGCCTGTCTGCAAATGCCTGTGGGGTCTCCCCTTCCTTCTGCAGTGTTTTCCCTCTGCGATCGAACGGATTGCCGTCGTTCACATCCATGGCTTCCAGTATTTCCTCCTTTAGTTCCTCAAAACCCTTCTGCCCTCTCTTAGCCTCATCTGAAAGGGTCTGATAGAGCTTACTATCTACAAAGAAAAGCAACATTTTGGCTTTCTCTTTGTCATCACAGCCGTTAACACCGGCTGCCTGTTCTACTTCTTGGAAGTGCATTGAGGGGTCTCGCTTTTCAGAGAGCAGGGGAATATGTTTCACCAGGCCTCTGAGCTGTTGGGTATCATAGGGTACCAGATAGGTATGCTGAACAGCCCCTGGGTCATTATCATTCATGGGAGGACCATACCTCCGTTGTCGGAGGGGGTACACTGGTCCTGATCCCCGCCTGCTGGCATTCTCCTACCACCCCATTGTCCACCTCTTCTTGCTGCCAGAGCTCCTCAAAACTCGGAGCTGTGGGCTGCGGTCTTGGGATCTCTAATTCCCTGGCCAACCTTTCCCTGGGTGTTGCCTGTGGGGCTGTTTTACTTAGGTTGCCAGTAAAATCCAGCTGACCTGCCTTCGGGCTGATCAGGCAAATCATCCCCTTTGCTCCTTTTAAAGCCATATTTAGGCTTTCTATCTCTGCCCTACAGGGGCCATGATCTGCTTCCTCAAACCCTTGCTTGCAGGCCAGCTTATAAGCAGCCTTTACCTCCCTAACCTTATCCTCCTGCTCTGTTACTTCTGAGGTGAGGCAGGCATTCTCTTCCCGCAGTCTCATCTCGTTACTCTTTGCTTCTGTAATTTGGCACTTTAGGAACTCTATCTTATGCCTCGCATTGCTTTTGCCCTCGTTAGCTTCTTCGCTGAGGTGTGCATTTTCCTCCTGTAGCCTCATCTCACTGTCCCTAGCCTCTGTGACTTCCTGCACCAGGCGCTCTATCTCTGCCTGGCATTTCGTGACCTCTAGTGTGAGGCGTGCATTTTCTTCCCGCCCCCTCATCCCACTATCTCTGGCCTCATTCACCTCTCTTATGAGGCGTTCTACCTCCGCCTGGCATTTTCCTAACTCTGACTCCTGATTCTTGGCCTCTGTAACCTCCTCCCGCACCCTCATCTCGCCCTCCTTAACCCAGCCACCTATACTATAATAGTTCAGCTTACACACTGCCTCTACCTTCCGCAGGACTGCCCACAGTCTGGGAGCAAGAAAGGCAAAAGCTGATGCTTTCTCCAGATCCAGACCACTTATCATATCAAAACCTGCCTCCAGTCCTGCCGCGGTCGCCAATTTGAAGGGGGCATCTTTTATCTGGTTTACGGTAATTTACCTGCTTAACCTGGTTTACGGTAATTTACCTGGTCAGGCAGCCTTTTTGTTTTTACATACTGAGACCAATACTAATCAGCGGTTTCGAATCGCTAAACCCACCCTTCCAGTTCTGACTGAAGGAACTTATAATTAATGATATATTAAAAACGGACAAATGATCTGGATGTAAGAAAGTCAAACTTTATTAACTAAATAAACTACACCACACGATCAATGTAGTCACTGTAAAATTGCTTAAATAGGGGAGGGAAAATGTAGGGGTTCGCAAAATCTCCTCAGCCCCCGAAGATCAGGAAATATTAATCCACATCGTGGACAAAGACTTTGTGTGATTTGAATTGTCTCTGGGTTGGGCAATGTTTTAAAACATGCCCAGAACTGCAAAAGGCTGCATTAAGGAGCCTGTGAGCTCAGCAGCACTTGGACAACACCGGAACCAAAGAACTTTGTAAAAAAATCGCACACCTTAATACAGTACATTTTTTAATTAAAAATTGTACCCTTGAGTTTGGTAAATCGCCCAGGGATAAAAATGGCCATCAGAAAAGCATGGCCAAGGACAAAGGGGCTTGGAAACAGCTCATGTAGGTCTGTGAAAAGGGGGAGGATCAAAGTTGGCAGTCAAATTCTGTCAATCAAAAAGGGAGTTTCCCTTCCCTTCAGAGGCAATTGATGTTTGTTTACAGAAACTGCTGCAGGATGTTGACACAAAGGATTATCCACTTAGGCTGCGGTTTCGAGTGACCACAAGAGATTCGGTTTCTGTTTACATAGTAATCCAACTCCATTCAAACCCCCTCACACACAATGAAACACACCTAAACTACGGAAGAGACTTTTTAAAAGGAACAGTTTAAGAATGAATGGGTTTGAATCACCCATTATTAGACAATGGGGACGGTTTGGATCCTTTTGTTTTAGCCCAGAAAACTCCGGATGTGGGCGGGAACATTTCGACCCCAGAATGAAGACACATTCAAACCACTCCAAGCTTTATTCGAAACCCATCCCAGACAATAGGGGACGGTTTGGATCCTTTTGTTTTAGCCCAGATGAACTTGGATTTGGGCGGGAACATCTCAGCCCCAAAGTTGGGGTATATAAAGATAGCTTCTGAGAAGCATCTCTCTCTCTCTCTGGCTTGCCTCCGTGTACCTTCTACAGTGTGGAGTCTGTCTGTCGAAGTTAAACACCAGCAGTTGACTTTTATACACTGGGGTGTTTTCTTTACTTCGGGACAGTGAAGATCTCGTGAGGCATGGAGCTAGCATTGCAAGTGGTGAGCATATATTTTTCTGGCCTTCCACAAGGTAACTTAGGGTAGGCTTAGGGGTGGGGGTAAAGTGGGAATTTCGTTTAGAATTGTTATTTTAGTCGTTTTTCCCTCGTTGTTTCCATCTTTTTCCCTCCCCTATTTAAGCAATTTTACAGTGATTACATTGATCGTGTGGTGTAATTTATTTAGTTAATAAAGTTTGACTTTCTTACATCCAGATCATTTGTCTGTTTTAATATATCATTAATTATAAGTTCCTCCAGTCAGAACTGGAAGGGTGGGTTTAGCGATTCGAAACCGCTGATTGGAATTGGTCACAGATAAAGGCAAAGGCTGCCTGACCAGGTAAATTACCGTAAACCAGGTAAAGGAAGGTAAATTACCGTAAACCAGGTAAAGGAAGACCCCTACAAATATGAGGACCGCGGCAGGACTGGAGGCAGTTTTTGATATGATAAGTGGTCTGGCTCTGGAGAAAGCATCAGCTATTGCTTTTCTTGCTTTCAGTCTGTGGGTATCCCTGCAGAAGTTAGCGGCAGCGTGTAAGCTGACCTATTAAGGTATAGGTGGCTGGGGTAAGAAGGGTGAGAGATAGAAGGCTAGATTTTCAGTATAGACAGTTTTGGGGCGCTAACCTTAGCGCCCGCCCGAAGTTAGCGCCCGCCCCAAAGTAGCGCCCCGTTGCCGGAAATTCAGTGGCTTCGCCCTAAGAGGTTGGTGGAGCACTAAAAGAGGTGTTCCACTACTCTCTTTAGGCGCTAAGCCGGCGGTGCACAGCGCAACACCCGAGCTCGGGCGCAGCGCACGGCAGACACTCTGGTGCCAGTGAGCTCTTAAAGGGGAAGGGTGCATGTGTTTTTTTCAAAGGCAGAGTCTGGGGCGGAAAACAGCAGGAGGAGGAGGAGGAGGAGGAGGAGATAAATACACCGTTCACAACAACACACTGGATCCTTCCACACAACACATGCAGACTGCCTTTTATAGTGCAGGAGGAGTGCCCTTTAATTTGCGCTCCCCAGGGTGTGTTGCGTTCCATTTTACAAACGCTCTGGACGCCAGCCGCACAATGGGGCGGTCCGACTGAAGTTTGGATTTGGGGCGGCCAAAGGGCGTTGCACGAGGATGTGACGCCATTTTCTGCGCGCGCATCCGGGCGGCCGCTAAACTTTGCGCCGGCGCTAACGGGCAACTTAATTTGGGGTGGGGCGCAAACTGCGCTGCGCCCGGACGCTACACGCATAGCGCCCGAAAATCACTTCTCTTAAGGCGCTAACTGCTGGCGCAAGCAACTGAAAATCTAGCCCAGAGTTTCTAAAGTGCCAAATTACAGAAGCAAAGAGTAACGAGATGAGACTGCGGGAAGAGAATGCCCGCCTCACCTCAGAAGTAACAGAGCAGGAGGAAAAGGTTAGGGAGGTAAAGGCAGCTTATAAGCTGGCCTGCGAGCAAGGGTTTGAGGAAGCAGATCATGGCCCCTGTACGGCAGAGATAGAACGCCTTAAGATGGTTTTAAAAGGAGCAAAGGGGATGATTTGCCTGATCAGCCCGAAGGCAGGTCAGCCGGATTTTACTGGCAACCTAAGTAAAACAGCCCCACAGGCAACACCCAGGGAAAGGTTGGCCAGGGAATTAGAGATCCCAAGACCGCAGACCACAGCTCCGAGTTTTGAGGAGGTCTGGCAGCAAGAAGGGGTGGACAATGGGGTGGTAGGGGAATGCCAGCAGGCGGGGACCAGGACCAGTGTACCCACTCCGACAACGGAGGTACGGTCCGCCCGTGAACGATAATGACCCAGGGGCTGTTCAGCATACCTACCTGGTACCATATGATACCCAACAACTCAGAGGCCTGGTGAAACATATTCCCCTGCTCTCCGAAAAGTGAGACCCCTCAATGCACTTCCAAGAAGTAGCACAGGCAGCTGGTATTAACGGCTGTGATGATGAAGAGAAAGCCAAAATGTTGCTTTTCTCTGTAGATAGTAAGCTCTATCAGACCCTTTCAGATGAGGCTAAGAGAGGGCAGAAGGGTTTTGAGGACCTAAAGGAGGAAATACTGGAAGCCATGGGTGCGAACGACGGCAATCCGTTCGATCGCATAGGGAAAACACTGCAGAAGGAAGGGGAGACCCCACAGGCATTTGCAGACAGGCTATGGCCAGTCTACAACAGTGCGTGTACAGGGGTACAAGATAGGGCACGCCTGAACCAGCGGCAGCGGACCCAATGGCTTCGTTGCCTAGTGCCCAATTGCCTGCCCCAGATAAAGGCAAAGGCTGATACTTGGTTTGACCACCGAGACTCACTAGCAACCGAAGAGACTGTAATCCGGCAGCTCACGGTAGCATATAGGAACGGTAGGAATAGTGGGACCCCCCAGCAAAAGTGTAAGGTCCGCGAGGTTAAACCTGGGGCTCAACACATGAAAGAGTGGCGCGAGGAGGGGAGCCGTCCCTCCCAGAACAAGGTCACTTGTTACAGGTGCGGGGAGGAGGGCCACTGGTGCAGGGATTGTAAAAAGCCTGGGAGAGACGATAAAGCCAGGACCCCCGCAGCCCCAACTCAGAAGGTAGAGACAGAAACTCCTCCTGATACAGTTGAGTCCGTCATGGAGTCGATAAAATCTTTCCTCAGGGCCAATCAGGGAAAGGTAGCAGCCATCAGTGGTGCTGCAGCCCCCTCGCCCACCTCTGCCTCCCCACAATGACTGGAGCCTAGCAAGAACCACCAGTGGGAGATAGGAGACCTAGTGATGGTAAGCAACTTTGCCTGGGTGGGAAGTTTAGGGCCATGCTACATGGGACCCTATAGTATAGTTGATAGGGCCAGCCCCATGGTCTATGCAGTAAAACTACCCCAGTGCACAAAGTGGTTCCAATCCAACCTATGTAAATTGTATAAACCTGACCATACAAGTTCAAGTTCACAGGCTGTAAAGACAGGCACTGTGGCTTGTTTCAAGGGAAAGTTGTCCGGCCCACCAATGAGGAAACTTCCCCGCCCCAGTGGGACCTAAGTTTTGGCCAAAGTTTAAATTTGAACCAGTTATTTGGTTCAGAAACAGAGAAACAGCAGCCTGAGGGTAGAAATCTGCAGGCTGCTGCAAGTCCATTCACAGAAAAGACTGCCCGCGCATGCGCATTCACTTCTCTGGAGATAGGAATTCCCCAGTCCTTTGAACGGCCTGTTCGCACAGGCGCAGTTCCCCAGCCCGTGACCCAAGTGACTCTTCTTCGGTTTTCCCATGCAGGCGCAGTCGCGCACCTGAGGGGAGAGGTTTCCCAACATCGGGTTTGCGCAGGCGCAGTCACGGACTTGGAACCCCCAGTGGCTCCTTTTCTTTATGAGGCTGTGTGCGCAGGCGCAGTCGGCCATTTAAAGGTCCCTGCTTCCCAATCTATATGTGCAGGCGTGGTTGCCTGTGATAATATAACAGTTCTCCAGCCCTTTGAAGAGATTGTTCGCGCAGGCGCAGTTGCCTGTGAGACCACAGCTGCTCCCCTTCATTTTTCCCGCACAGGCACAGACGCCTGTTTGAAGACAGAGGCTTCACAGCCTCTGCTGTGGGACTCCAGGGAGGAGGTTTGCGCAGGCGCAGTCGCCGGTTTGAAGACAGAGGTTTCACAGCCTCTGCCAGGGGACTCCGGGGAGGAGGTTCGCGCAGGTGCAGTCGCCTGTTTAAAGGGACAAGCTTCCCAGCCCGCTTCTAGAGTGGTTCCCCCTATGGTGTGGGACCCTGGGGAGGCAGGGATTGCAATTCCTCTTGCAGGGACATAGGGACGGAGCTGGTACCAGGTTTTGGACCTGGAGAGGAAGATTTTCAGCCACCAGCAGCAGGTGGTGAGGGGAGACCTGCCACCAGTACAGGAGTGGGTAGGAAAAAGCAGACAAACCCGGTGTACTGGCAGGCTGCCAGGTATATTATACAGTGCGGGCTGTTGGCATCAGGGGGAGAAGCTTCCCAGCCAGCTAGGGCTACGACCCAGGCTCAGGGTCCGTCAGCCAAAGTTTCCCCCACAGAGACGCCCCTCAGAAGGTCTCAGCGGGTCCCCAAGCCCGAGATAAGATGGTCACCCACTTTACAGTGGAGTAGGGCGGTCCTCCGAACCAGGGAGAGGCCAAAGCACAGAGGTCCCCAACTAGCAGCCATAAGCTGCGAGGGACTAGAAGCTGGAATCAGTCCAGATTCGCTGCAGGCAGCAGTAATCTGTGAGAGTGACTCCAGTGATAAGCCTGGCCACCCAGAGACGGTCGGCATTTATATTATAGTTTTGTGTACCAATGTTTATAGCTTGCTTTTAAGGTGTTTAAATTTTAAGTTTAGAATTTAATTGAGTTTAAGTTTAAAGTTTAAGTTTATAAGTGTGCCAAATGCTTGTATTTTGGTCTGAGGTCGAGGGACCTGACCATGTCTCCACCTAAGGCAGCAGGTCAGTGAGAGACCTGGCTGCATGTCCTTTTAAGTTCTTTTTCAGGAGAGTGGACAAAGGAGCAGCCCTGTTCGCCCAGCCTGAGCTGGGCATTGAATGAAGATATACAGAATGTTGGGGATCACCTCGCCACGGGACAAATCCAGGAGACCCCGCAACGACCTTCGGGAGAAACCGGACAGGGTCCGGAGGAACCTGCCTACTCATCCTACACAGAAGAGATGGCCCCAGCTGGCAACCCAGCACTATCCTGACTGAATTTCACTTGCGGGAGACCTCGCTATTGAGGAGTCAATGTGGGGAAGCGTGGGAGCCTTGTCAGATAGGGACGCGTTCCCCGGGAGTGGGTGGTGATGGCCCGGGAAAGATTGTAAAGGGGAGGAGGAGACCCAAGAGTCACATGGGTGCGTTCGGGGAAGGGAGGAACTCACCCGGGGCCTACGGGAAACATGAGGGGTACCCCGCCTCCACAAAGGGACAAGGGACGGCTCGGGGCTGGCGGATCAGACTGGTCAGCAAATCCATTCTGTATGTTTTAAAAGTTTAAGACCATTAAAGGGGGGGTGGAAGGAACATTTACTGCCCGGGTGGGAGGAGCAATACCCACTCGAATTTCATGACCCATCATTGGCACGTGATAGTCGGGGTTTATTTCAGCATTTTGTTTCAAATGTTTAATGGAGATTTTGTATTTTGTTTTACTGTTCCAAGTGGTGCAGAGGCATAGGACTCTCTCCGTGCTTGGAATCATTTTGATTACATTGTATAACCAAGATTGCAACATTTTGTAATATGTTATAATGTAACAAGTGGTGCAGGGGTATGAGACACCTTATTGTAACATTTTGTAACTGATGTATCTGTAGATGCCTACTGTACCACGGTTTTTCTCAGATTGAAGGGAAATAGACGGGTTGGGGGATCAGTGATATGTAGCTATAGGTAAATACAGGGATGGTTTTTTGTCAGGGGTCAGAAAATTTTGCTCACTTTCTTCAAGTGGATACTACAAGCAAGTTGGAAGTAACCAACGGGGGGAATGTAGGGGTTTGCAAAATCCCCATAGCCCCCGAAGGTCGGGAAATATTAATCCAAATCGTGGAGAAAGACATTGTGTGATTTGAATTGTCTCTGGGTTGGACAATGTTTTAAAATGTGCCCAGAACTGCAAAAGGCTGCGTTAAGGAGCCCATGAGCTAAGCAGCACTTGGACAACACTGGAATCAAAGAACTTTGTAAAAAAATCAGTACATTTTTTTAATTAAAAATTGTACCCTTGAGTTTGGTAAATCGCCCAGGGATAAAAATGGCCGTCAGAAAAGCATGGCCAAGGACAAAGGGGCTTGGAAATAGCTCATGTAGGTCTGTGAAAAGGGGGAGGATCAAAGTTGGCAGTCAAATTCTGTCAATCAAAAAGGGAGTTTCCCTTCCCTTCAGAGTCAATCGATGTTTGTTTACAGAAACTGCTGCAGGATGTTGACACATAGGATAATCCACTTAGGCTGTGGTTTCGAGTGACCACAAGACAATCGGTTTCTGTTTACATAGTAATCCAACTCCATTCAAACCCCCTCACACACAATGAAACACACCTAAACTACGGAAGAGACTTTTAAAAGGAACAGTTTAAGAATGAATGGGTTTGAATCACCCATTACTAGACAATGGGGATGGTTTGGATCCCTTTGTTTTAGCCCAGAAAACTCTGGATGTGGGCAGGATCATTTCGACCCCAGAATGAAGACATATTCAAACCACTCCAAGCTTTATTCGAAACCCATCCCAGACAATAGGGGACGGTTTGGATCCTTTTGTTTTAGCCCAGATGAACTTGGATTTGGGCGGGAACATCTCGGCCACAAAGTTGGGGTATATAAAGATAGCTTCTGAGAAGCATCTCTCTCCCTCTCTGGCTTGCCTCCGTGTACCTTCTACAGTGTGGAGTCTGTCTGTGGAAGTTAAACACCAGCAGTTTACTTTTATACACTGGGGTGTTTTCTTCACTTCGGGACAGTGAAGATCTCGTGAGGCATGGAGCTAGCATTGCAAGTGGTGAGCATATATTTTTCTGGCCTTCCACAAGGTAACTTAGGGTAGGCTTAGGGGCGGGGGTAAAGTGGGAATTTCATTTAGAATTGTTATTTTTGTCGTTTTTCCCTCGTTGTTTCCATCTTTTTCCCTCCCCTATTTAAGCAATTTTACAATGATTACATTGATCGTGTGGTGTAGTTTATTTAGTTAATAAAGTTTGACTTTCTTACATCCAGATGATTTGTCTGTTTTAATATATCATTAATTATAAGTTCCTCCAGTCAGAACTGGAAGGGTGGGTTTAGCGATTCGAAACCGCTGATTGGAATTGGTCACAGATAAAGGCAAAGGCTGCCTGACCAGGTAAATTACCGTAAACCAGGTAAAGGAAGGTAAATGACCGTAAAACAGGTAAAGGATGCCCCCTACAATTAAGATGGACACAACGAGGGAAAAATGACTAAAATAACAATTCTTAATGATATTCCCACTTTGCCCCCACACCTAAGCCTATCCTAAGTTGCCTTCTGGAAGGCCAGAAAAATATATGCTCACCACTGCAATGCTACCTCCATGCCTTGCAAGATCTTCACTGTCACTAAGTAAAGAAAACACCCCAGTGTTTTAAAAGGAAACTGCTCGTGTTTTTACTTCTTCAGACAGACTTCCACACTGTAGAGAGAAACACACGGAGGCAGGCGAGTGAGAGAGAGAGATGCTTCTCAGTAGCTATCTTTATATACCCCAACTTTGGGGCCGACATATTCCCGCCCAAATCCACAGTTTTCTGGGCTAAAACAAAGGGATCCAAACCATTCCCATTGTCTAGTAATGGGTGATTCAAACCCATTCATTCTTAAACTGTTCCTTTTCTTAGTCTAAAAAAGTCTCTTCCGTAGTTTATGTGTGTTTCATTGTGTGTGAGGGGGTTTGAATGGATTTGGATTACTATGTAAACAGAAACCGATTCTCTTGTCACTCAAAACCGCAGCCTAAGTGGATAATCCTTTGTGTCAACATCCTGCAGCAGTTTCTGTAAACAAACATTGATTGCCTCTGAAGGGAGGGGAAACTCCCTTTCTGATTGACAGAATTTGACTGCCAACTTTGATCCTCCCCCTTTTCACAGACCTACACGAGCTGCTTCCAAGCCCCTTTGTCCTTGGCCATGCTTTTCTGATGGCCATTTTTATCCCTGGGCGATTTACAAAACTCAAGGGTACAATTTTTAATAGAAAAATGTACTGTCTTAAGGTGTGCAATTTTTTTTACAAAGTTCTTTGATTCCGGTGTTGTCCAAGTGCTGCTTAGCTCATGGGTTCCTTAACACAGCCTTTTGCAGTTCTGGGCACGTTTTAAAACATTGTCCAACCCAGAGACAATTTAAATCACACAAAGTCTTTGTCCACGATGTGGATTAATATTTCCCGATCTTCCGGGGCTCAGGGGATTTTGCAAACCCCTACACAGCCAATCTCTCAATCTGGTTGACTGCGGGTTCGACACACGGGCTTCCCATTCAAATCAGGCTCCGAGGTGGAGCCCCCGCCCAACCCGACCCCGATCACCCATCCCCCCACCGCCGGGCATTCCCCCACCCCCATCTGGGGGAGAGAGAGGGAGAGGGAGGGGAGAGAGAGGGAGGGAGGGGGAGAGAAGGAGGGAGGGGAAGATAAGGAGGGAGGGGGGAGGGAAGGAGGAAGGGGTGAGAGAGGGAGGGGGTGGAAGGGAGGGAGGGAAGGGGGCAAGAGGGAGAGTGAGAGGGAGGGAGGAAGGGAGAGAGGAAGGAGAGAGAGGGAAGGAGTGGGGGAGAGAAAGGGATGGAGTGGGGAGAGAATATGAGGGAGGGGAGAGTGAGAGAGATGGAGGGAGGGGAGAAAGAGACAGAGGGAGGGGGAGAGAGAGAGGGAGGGTGTAGAGAGAGAGGGAAGGAGGGGGGAGAGAGAGGGAGGGAGGGGGAGAGAGAGAGGGAGGGAGGGGGGAGAGAGATGGCAGGAGTGGGAGAGAGAGGGAGGGAGGGGGAGAGAGAGGTGGGAGGGTGTGGGAGGGAGGAGGGAGAGAGAGAGGGATGGAGGGGGAGAGAGAGAGAGGGAGAGGGGAGAGAGTGTAATGGAGGGATGGAGGGGGGAGAGAGAGAGAGGGAGGGAGCGGGGAGAGTGCGAGGGAGGGGGAGAGAGAGAGGGAGTGAGGTGGAGAGAGGGGGGGAGATAGGTAGAGAGAGGGAGTGAGGGCGAGATGGAGTGGGAGAGATGGGAGAAAGAGAGTGAGGGAGGGGGCAGTAACAGAGGGAGGGAGGGGGAGAGAGGGAGGGGTGGGGAGAGAGGGAGGGAGGGGTGAGAGATGGAGGGGGGGAGGGAGAGTGAGGGACGGGGAGAAAGAGGGAGGGAGGGGGGAGAGAGGGAGGACAGGGAGTGAGGGAGGGATGGGGAGAGAGAGAGAGAGAGGGAGAGGGGAGAGAGAGTGATGGAGGAATGGAAGGGTGTGAGAGAGAGGGAAGGAGGGGGAGAGAGAGAATGAGGGAGGGGAGAGAGCGAGGGAGGGATGGGGAGAGAGAGAGGGGGGGGAGAGTGGGAGGGGGAGAGAGAGAGGGAGGGAGGTGGAAGTGAAGGAGGGAGGGATGGGGGAGACACAGAGGGAGGGGTGAGAGAGGAATGGAGTGGGAGAGAGAGGTAGGGAAGGGGAGAAAGAGGGAGGGGGCGAGGGAGGGATGGTGGAGAGAGCGAGGGAGGGAGGGAGGGGAGAGAGAGCAAGAAAGGGAGGGGGAGATTGCGAGGGAGGGAGGGGGAGAGAGAGAGGGAGGAAGGGGGAGAGAGGGGGAGAGAGAGAGAGAACGAGTGAGGGGGAGAAGGAGTGGGAGAGATGGAAGAGATAGAGGGAGGGAGGGGGGAGAAACAGAGGGAGGGAGGGGAGTGAGGGTGGGGGTGGGGAGAGAGGGAGGGAGGGGTGAGAGATGGAGGGAGGGGGAGGGAGAGGGAGGGAGCGTGAGCAAGAGGGAGGGAGGGAGGGGGGAGAGATGGAGGAGGGGGAGTGAGGGAGGGATGGTGGGGAGAGTGAGGGAGGGAGGGACAGAGATGGAGGGGGTAGAGAGAGAGGGAGGGTCAGGGAGAGAGAGAGGGAGGGAGTGGGTGAGATAGAGGGAGGGGGAGAGAAAGAGAGAGGGAGAGGGGAGAGAGAGTGATGGAGGAATGAAAGGGTGAGAGAGAGAGGGAAGGAGGGGGGGAGAGAGGGAATGAGGGAGGGGGAGAGAGCCGGAGGAGGTGAGAGAGAGGGCATGAGGGGGAAGTGAAGGAGGGAGGTGGGGGGAGATATGGAGGGAGGGGTGAGAGAGGGAGGGAGGGGGAGAGAGAGGGAGGGAGGGGGAGAAAGAGGGAGGGAGGTGGGCTGAGAGGGAGGGAGGTGTATAGAGGGAGGGATGGTGGAGTGAGAGGGATGGAGGGAGGGGAGAGAGAGGGGGATGGAGTGGGAGAGAGAGAAGGGAGAGAGCGTGATGGAGGGATGGAGCGGTGAGAGAGAGAGGGAGGAAGGGGGGAGAGTGCGAGGGAGGGAGGGGGAGAGAGAGAGGGAGGCAGGGCGAGAAAGGGGGAGAGAGAGAGAGAGAGAGAGGGAGTGAG
>NC_140992.1:119276226-119307987 GCF_052327205.1 Somniosus microcephalus
GGAGAGAGAGAGGGAGAGAGGGGCGAGAAAGAGAACAAGGGAGAGGGGAGAAAGAGAGGGAGGGGAGGGAGATGGAGGGAGAGTGGTGGAAGAGAGTGGGGAGGGAGGGGGAAAAGAGAGGGAGGGAGGGGGAGAGTGGGAGGGAGGGGTGAGAGCAGGTGGAAGGGGCAGAGAGGAAGGGGATGGAGATATAGGGGCAGAGGTGGGAGAGAGAGGGAGGGAGGGGGAGAGATGGAGGGAGGAGGAGAGAGGGAGGGAGAGGGAGAGAGGGAGAAAGGTGAAGAGTGGGAGGGAGGGAGAGAGAGAGAGAATGATGAGTGGAGACAGAGAGGGAGGGAGGGGGGAGAGAGAGAGAGGGAAGGAGTGTGAGAAAGACAAAAGCAAAATCTACGCAAGCTTTATAGATTTCCAGAAGGCTTTCGATTCCATCTGGCACGACGGTTTATTCCTGAAACTTATCGAAAGCGGGGTAGGGGGAAAAACATATAATGTAATTAAATCAATGTATACAAACAACAAATGTGCAGTTAAAATTGGAGACAAACAAACAAAATACTTCCCACAGGGGCGGGGGTGACGCAGGGCTCGCCCATCTCACCGACACTCTTTAATATTTACATAAATGAATTGGCAAAACTACTTGAACAATCTACAGCACCCGGCCTCACCCTATATGAATCCAAGGTTAAATTCCTCCTCTATGCAGATGACCTGGTTCTGCTGTCACCAACTAAGGAGGGTCTACAGCAGAACCTGGATCTGCTGGAGTCGTTCTGCCAGACCTGGGCCCTGACAATAAATCCCCAAAAACCAAAGTCCTTGTGTTCCAGCAAAGATCGAGACATCAGGGGCCCAAAATAAATTTCACACTAGGAACAACCAAAATTGAACAAAACACTAACTACACATACTTGGGCTTAAAAATCAGTTCTACGGGAAATTTTCATCTGGCTGTGAATGAACTGAAAGAGAAAGCAAGAAGGGCTTTCTATGCCATTAAAAAATCAATCCAAATAGAAATCCCAATTAGCATTTGGCTCAACATTTTTAAATCAGTAATTGAACCAATTGCACTCTATGGCAGTGAGGTGTGGGGACCGCTAACACAACAAGAATTTGCAAAATGGGACAAACACCCAATTGAGATCCTACATGCTGAATTCTGTAAAAGTATCCTCCGGACTCAAAGGAAAACCGTAAACAATGCATGCAGGGCAGAACTAGGCCAATATCCATTAATAATCACTATCCAAAAAAGAGCCACCAAATTTTGGAAACACCTAGAAATGAGCAACACCCAATGCTATCATTACGAAGCCCTGAAATGCCAAGAGAGATCCATAAAGAAGAATACCCTCAGTCAACTAGTCCTGGGACTCAGTGAAGTAACTACTAACACTGCTAACAATAACCAGCCCCAGGACAGTGACAGCGTAACACAAAGAATTCGACCCAACACAATCGTCGCTAAGCAAAAGGAAAAATATCTGTCATATTGGACAGAAACAACAAAAACCCAAAGCAAACTCAATTGCTACTTGGCACTAAACAGACAATACAACATGGCTGATTACCTGACCATGGTAAAGGATAGCAAACTGAGAAAAATCTTGACAATGTACAGACTTAGTGAACATAGCCTGGCCATCGAAAAAGGTAGACACAGGCAGACCCGGCTACCAAGAGAGGACAGGATATGCTCTCACTGCAGTCAGGGAGTGGTGGAGACAGAGATGCACTTCCTCACAGCTTGTAGAAAATATCAGGGCATAAGGGAGAATTTCTACCCAAAATTCACAAAAAGATGCCCGGAATTCAGAAATTTGAATGACGACCAAAAACTCCCATACCTACTAGGGGAAGAGAGAAATTGTGTAACCTTAGCGGCACACTATGTTACAGCTTGCCATAAACAGAGGGACAACCACTAAATATAAGAAAAGAGTATATACAAATTATATGAATGTATATTTATACACTCAGGGATTATCTGTTTATACACTGTATGGATAGATCTGTATTTTTGTGTACAACCATGAATGTTTTTTGATGCTTTGGTAACATAAGATGTACCTTGTCATGCCAATAAAGCGATTTGAATTGAATTGAAATGAATTGGGAGGGGGGGAGTGCGAGAAGGAGGGGGGGGAAAGAGAGGGACGGACAGGGAGAGAGGCAGTGAGTGTGAGAGAGAGGGAGGGAGGGGGAGAAAGAGAGGGAGGGACAGGGAGAGAAGGAGGGAGGGGGAGAGAGAGGAAGAGAGGGGCCGGGAGTGAGAGAGGGAGCGGAGGGAGAGGGAGTGAGGGGGGAGAGAGGGAGGGTGGAGAGGGAGATGGACGGGGGGGAGAGAGGGAGGGAGGGGGAGAGAGGGAGTGAGTGAGGGTGACAGAGAGATAGAGGGAGGAGAAAGAGAGGGAGTGAGGGGGAGAGAGGGAGGGTGGGGTGAGAGAGAGAGGGAGGTGGAGTGAGAGAGGGAGGGAGGAAGGGGGAAGAGAGATAGGGAGGGAGTGGGAAGAGAGAAGGAGGGAGTGGGAGAGATGGAGGGAGGGGGAGAGAGGGAGTGAGGGGGAGAGAGGGAGGTTGTGAGTGAGAGGTAGGGAGGGGGAGGGGAGAGTGAGGGAGGGGGAGAGAGTGAGGGAGGGAGGGTGGTGAGGGAGAGGGAGGGGGAGAGAGAGCGGGAGGGGGGAGAGAGATGGAGGGAGGGGGAGAGAGAGAGGGGAGAGAGAGAGAGAGTAAGGGCAGAGATGGAGTGGGAGGAATAGGGTAGAGAGAGGGGTAGGGAGGTGGCAGATAGAGAGGGAGGTAGGGGGAGAAAGAGGGGGGGATTGGGATAGAGGGAGGGAGGGTGGAGAGTGGGAGCGGTGGTGCAGAGAGAGAGGGAGGGATGGCGAGAGTGAGTGAGGGGGAGATAGAGAGGGAGGCGGAAGGGAGAGGGAGGGAGGAGGGGAGAGAGAGAGAGAGGGAGGTGGGGAGAGAGGGAGGGAGGGAGAGAGGGAGGGAGGAGGAGAGAGAGAGAGGGAGGGAGGGCAGAGGGAGGGAGCGAGTGAGTGACGGGCAGATGAGGGGGGACGGGGGGGAGAGACAGAGGGCGGGATGAGGGGAGAGAGAGGGAGGGAGAGGGGGTGAGAGAGAGGGATGGAGGGCTGAGAGATAGAAAGAGAGGTGGAGAGAGAGAGGGTGGGAGAGAGAGAGGGAGGTGGGAAGAGAGAGGGAGGGTGGGAGTGATTGAGTGGGAGGGAGAGAGAGAGGGAGGGAGAAGGGGAAGAGTGAGAGGGAGGTGGGGAGAGAGAGAGGGAGGGAGTGGAGAGAGAGGAGGAGAGGGGAGAGAGAGAAAGAGGGAGGGAGGAGAGAGAGGGGGACGGAGGAGAGAGGGAGGGAGGGAGGAGGGGAAGAGAGAGAGGGAGGTGGGGAGAGAGAGAGGGAGGGAGTGGAGAGAGAGAGGGAGGGAGAGGAGAGAGAGAGAGAGGAGGTGAGAGAGAGGGAGGGAGGCGAGAGGAAGGGAGGGAGGAGAGTGGGAGGGAGAGTGGAGGGAGTGAGAGAGGGTGGAATGGGGGCGAGACGGAGGGAGGGAGTATGAGGGAGGGAGGGGGAGAGAGTGGGAGGTAGAGGACGGTGCGAGATGGAGGGAGGGAGTGCGTGGGAGGGAGGGGGGAGCGAGTGGGAGGGAGAGGGGAGAGAGAGAGCGAGGGAGGGAGGGGACGACGGTCTATTCCTGAAACTTATCAAAAGCGGGGTAGGGGGAATAACATATGATTTAATTAAATCAATGTATACAAACAGTAAATGTGCAGTTAAAATTGGAGACAAACAAACAAAATACTTCCACAGGGGTGGGGGTTGACGCAGGGCTCGCCCATCTCACCGACACTCTTTAATATTTACATAAATGAATTGGCAAAACTACTTGAACAATCTACAGCACCTGGCCTCACCCTATATGAATCCAAGGTTAAATTCCTCCTCTATGCAGATGACCTGGTTCTGCTGTCACCAACTAAGGAGGGTCTACAGCAGAACCTGGATCTGCTGGAGTTGTTCTGCCAGACCTGGGCCCTGACAATAAATCCCCAAAAAACCAAAGTCCTTGTGTTCCAGCAAAGATCCAAACATCAGGGACCCAAAATAAATTTCACACTAGGAACAACCAAAATTGAACAAACCACTAACTACACATACTTGGGCTTAAAAATCAGTTCTGTGGGAAATTTTCATCTGGCTGTGAATGAATTGAAAGAGAAAGCAAGAAGGGCTTTCTATGCCATTAAAAAATCAATCCAAATAGAAATCCCAATTAGCATTTGGCTCCAAATTTTTAAATCAGGAATTGAACCAATTGCACTCTATGGCAGTGAGGTGTGGGGACCGCTAACACAAGAATTTGCAAAATGGGACAAACACCCAATTGAGATCCTACATGCAGAATTCTGTAAAGGTATCCTCCGGACTCAAAGGAAAACCGTAAACAATGCATGCAGGGCAGAACTAGGCCAATATCCATTAATAATCACTATCCAAAAAGGAGCCACCAAATTTTGGAAACACCTAAAAATGAGCAACCCCCACTGCTATCATTACAAAGCCCTGAAATGCCAAGAGAGGACCATAAAGAAGAATACCCTCAGTCAACTCGTCCTGGGACTCAGTGAAGTAACTATTAACACTATTAACAATAACCAGCCCCAGGACAGTGACAGCGTAACACAAAGAATTCGACCCAACACAATCGTCACGAAGCAAAAGGAAAAATATCTGTCATATTGGGCAGAAACAACAAAAACACAAAACAAACTCAATTGCTACTTGGCCCTAAACAGACAATACAACATGGCTGATTATCTGACCATGGTAAAGGATAGCAAACTGAGAAAAACCTTGACAATGTACAGACTTAGTGAACATAGCCTGGCCATCGAAAAAGGTAGACACAGGCAGACCCGGCTACCAAGAGAGGACAGGATATGCTCTCACTGCAGTCAGGGAGTGGTGGAGACAGAGATGCACTTCCTCACAGCTTGTAGAAAATATCAGGGCATAAGGGAGAATTTCTACCCAAAATTCACAAAAATATGCCCGGAATTCAGAAATTTGAATGACGACCAAAAACTCCCATACCTACTAGGGGAAGAGAGAAATTGTGTAACCTTAGCGGCACACTATGTTACAGCTTGCCATAAACAGAGGGACAACCACTAAATATAAGAAAAGAGTATATACAAATTATATGAATGTATATTTATACACTCAGGGATTATCTGTTTATACACTGTATGGATAGATCTGTGTTTATGTGTTCAACCATGAATGTTTTTCGATGCTTTGGCAACATAAGATGTACTTTGTCATGCCAATAAAGCGATTTGAATTGAATTGAATTGAATTGAGAGGGAGGGACGGGGTGAGAGAGGGAGGGAGGGAGGAGATAGAGGGAGGGAGGAGAGAGTATGGGAGGAGGTAGCGAGAGCGAGAGGGAGGGGGTGAGAGAGAAGGAGGGAGGGGGAAGAGAGAGAGGGAGGGAGGGGTGAGTGAGGGAGGGAGGGGAGAGAGAGGGATGGAGGTAGGGGGAGAGAGAGGGAGGGAGGGGAGAGAGAGGGAGGGTGGGAGAGAATGAGTGGGAGGGAGAGAGAGGGCGAGGGAGAGAGAGGGAGGGAGGGAGGAGAGACGGAGGGAGATTAAAGGGAGTGAGAGGGAGGAATGGGTGTGAGATGGAGGTAGGGACTGCGAGAGAGGGGGGAGAGAGTGGGAGGGAGAGAATGGGTGCGAGACGGAGGGAGGGAGTGCGAGGGAGGGAGGGGGGAGCAAGTGGGAGGGAGAGGGGGAGAGAGAGGGGGAGGGAGGGGAGAGAGAGAGAGGCAGGGGAGAGAGAGGGAGGGGGAGAGAGGCAGGTGGGGGAGGGAGAGAGGGAGGGGTAGAGAGGGATGGGAGAGAGAGGGAGGGAAGAGAGAGAGAGGAAGGGGAAGAGAGAGGGAGGGGGGAGTGAGAGAACGAGGGAGGGGGAAAGAGGGAGGGGGCGAGAGAGGGAGGGAGGGGGGAGAGAGAGAGAGGGAGGGAGGGAGGAGAGGGAGTGGGAGGGAGGGGGAGAGAGAGAGGGAGGGAGGAGGTGAGAGAGGGAGGGATGGAGGAGATAGAGGGAGGGAGGAGAGAGTATGGGAGGGGGCAGAGAGAGCGGGTGGGAGGGGAAGAGAGAGAAGGAGGGAGGGAGAAGAGAGAGAGAGAGGGAGGGAGGGAGGGGCGAGTGAGGGAGGGAGGGGAGAGAGAGAGGGATGGAGGTAGGGGGAGACAAAGGGAGGGAGGGGAGAGAGGGAGGGTGGGAGAGAATGAGTGGGAGGGAGAGAGAGAGCGAGGTAGAGGGAGGGAGGGAGGGAGGAGAGAGGGAGCGAGAGTGGAGGGAGTGAGAGAGGGAGGAATGGGTGCGAGATGGAGGTAGGGAGTGTGAGGGAGGGAGGGGGGAGAGAGTGGGAGGGAGAGGATGGGTGCGAGATGGAGGGAGTGAGTGCGAGGGAGGGAGGGGGAGAGAGTGGGAGGGAGAGGGGGAGACAGAGAGGGAGGGAGGGAAGTGAGAGTGGGAGGGGGAGAGAGAGAGGGAGGAGAGAGGGAGGGGGAGAGGGAGGGAGGGGAGCGAGAGAGGGAGGGAGGGGGTAGAGAGAGAGAAAGGGAGGGAGCGAGAGAGCGGGATGGAGGGCAGAGAGATAGAAAGCGAGGGGGAGAGAGAGAGGGTGGGAGAGAGAGAGGGAATTGGGGAGAGAAAGGGAGGGTGGGAGAGAATGAGTGGGAGGGAGAGAGAGAGGGAGGGAGAAGAAGAGTGAGAGGGAGTTGGGGAGAGAGAGAGAGGGAGGGAGTGGAGAGAGAGGGGGAGAGGGGAGTTAGAGAAAGAGAGGGAGGGAGGTGAGAGAGGGGGAGGGAGGAGAGAGGGAGGGAGTAAGGAGGGGAAGAAAGAGAGGGAGGTGGGGAGAGAGAGAGGGAGGGAGTGGAGAGAGTGAGGGAGGGAGGGGAGAGAGAGAGAGAGAGGGAGGGAGTTGAGAGAGGGAGGGAGGCGAGAGGGAGGGAGGTAGGAGAGGTGGAGGGAGGGAGAGTGGAGGGAGTGAGATACGGAGGAATGGGTGCGAGATGGAGGGAGGGATTGTGAGGGAGTGAGGGGGGAGAGAGTGGGAGGGAGAGGATGGGTGCCAGACGGAGGGAAGGAGTGCGAGGGAGGGATGGGGAGTGAGTGGGAGGGAGAGGGGGAGAGAGAGAGGGAGGGAGGGGAGAGAGAGAGGGAGGGGAGAGAGGGGGTGGGATGGGGGAGAGAGTGAGGGAGGGAGAGAGCGAGAGAGAGGGATGGAGTGTGAGAGAGGGAGGGGAGGGAAATAGAGGGAGGGACAGGAGAGAGGGAGGGGGGAGAGAGTGGGAGGGAGAGGATGGGTGTGAGACGGATGTTTTTCGATGCTTTGGCAACATAAGATGTACCTTGTCATGCCAATAAAGCGATTTGAATTGAATTGAATGGAATTGAGTGTGAGGGAGGGAGGGGTGAGCGAGTGGGAGGGAGGGGGGAGAGAGAGAGGGAGGGAGGGGAGAGAGAGAGAGGCAGGGAGAGAGAGAGGGAGGGGGGAGAGAGACGGGTGGGGGAGGGAGAGAGGGAGCGGTAGAGAGGTAGGGGAGAGAGAGGGAGGGAAGAGAGAGAGAGGGAGGGAGGGGGAGAGAGAGAGGGAGGGGGGAGTGAGAGAGCAAGGGTGGTGTAAAGAGGGAGGGGGCGAGAGAGGGAGGGAGGGGGGAGAGAGAGAGAGGGAGGGAGGGGGAGAGGGAGTGGGATTGAGGGGGAGAGAGAGAGAGAGGGAGGGGAAAGTGAAAGAGCGAGGGAGGGGGGAAAGAGAGAGGGGGCGAGAGAGGGAGGGAGGTAGGGGCAGAGAGAGGGAGGGAGGGGTGAGAGGGGGATGGTGGGAGAGGATGAGTCGGAGGGGGAGAGAGAGTGAGGGAGAGAGGGGGAGGGAGGAGTGGAAGAATGAGAGGGAAGTGGGGAGAGAGAGAGGGAGGAAGTGGAGAGAGAGAGGGAAGAATGCGAGAGAGAGAGAGAGGGAGGGAGGAGAGAGAGAGGGAGGGAGGAGAGAGGGAGGGAGGGAGGAGAGAAGGAGGGACAGTGGAGAGATGCAGGGAGTGAAAGAGGTAGGAATGGGGGAGGGAGGGAGGGATGGGGTGAGAGACAGAGGGAGGGAGGGAGGGCGAGGGATGGAGGGGGAGAGATTTTGAGGGAGAGGGGGTGAGAGTGAGGGAGCGAGGGCGAGAGAGTGGGAGGGCGTGGAGAGAGAGAGAGGGAGGGGAGAGAGAGAGGAAGGGTGGAGAGAGACGGGTGGGGGAGAGAGAGAGGGTGGTTAGAGATGGAGGGGAGAGAGAGGGAGGGAAGTTAGAGTGAGAGAGGGAGGGAGGGGGAGAGAGAGGGAGGGAGGAGAGAATAAGGGAGGGGGAGAGTGAGCAGGAGGTAGGGGGAAGAGAGAGAGGGAGGGAGGGGGAAGAGAGAGATGGAGGGAGGGGAAGTGAGGGAGGGAGTGGAGAGAGAGAGGGAGGGAGGTAGGGGGAGAGAGAGGGAGGGAGGGGAGATATAGAGGGAGGGAGGGGAGAGTAAGGAAGGGGAGAGAGAGTGGGAGGGGGAAGAGAGAGGGAGGGAGGGGGATGATTGGGAGGGATGGTGGAGAGAGAGAGGGAGGGAGGGCGAGAGAGAGGGAGCAGGCAGAGAGAGAGGGAGGGGGAAGTGAAAGGGAGGGAGGAGGGGATAGTGAGAGAGAGAGGGAGGGGGAGAGAGGGAGGTGGAGAGAGGGAGGTGTGGAGAGGGAGGAGGAGAGAGAGATAGCGAGGGAGGGGGCGGATGGAGAGAGAGGGAGGGAGGAGGGAAGAGAGATGGAGGGGGAAGGGGAAGAGAGAGAGGGAGGTGGGGAGAGAGACAGGGAGGGAGGGGAGAGAGGGATGGAGGGAGGGGAGAGAGAGGGAGGGAGGAGAGAGAGAGATGAAGGGAGGACAAAGGAAGGGAGAAAGGGAGGGATGGTGGAGAGGGGGACGGGGTGAGAGACGGAGGGAGGGAGGAGGGGAGAGAGAGGGAGGGAGAGGGGGAGAGAGACAGGACAGTGGAGGGAGTGAGAGAGGGAGGAATGGGGGCGAGACGGAGGAAGGGAGTGCGAGCGAGGGAGTGGGGAGAGAGTGGGAGGGAGAAGATGGGTGCGAGACAGAGGGAGGGAGTGCGAGGGAGGGTGGGGAACAAGTGGGAGGGAGAGGGGGAGAGAGAGAGGGAGGGAGGGGAGAGAGAGAGAGGCAGGGGAGAGAGAGAGAGGGAGGGGGAGAGAGACGGGTGGAGGAGGGAGAGAGGGAGGGGTAGAGAGGGAGGGGCGAGAGAGGGAGGAAGGGGGATAGAGAGGGAGGGGGGAGTGAGAGAGCGAGGGAGGGGGAAAGGGAGGGGGCGAGAGAGGAAGGGAGGGGGGAGAGAGAGAGAGGGAGAGAGGGCGGAGAGTGAGTGGGAGGGAGGGGGTGGGTGAGGGAGGGTGGGAGGAGATAGAGGGAGGGAGGAGAGAGTATGGGAGGGGGTAGAGAGAGCGGGAGGGAGGGGAAGAGAGAGAAGGAGGGACGGGGAAGAGCGAGAGTGAGGGAGGGGCAAGTGAGGGAGGGAGGGGAGAGAGAGAGGGATGGAGGTAGGGGGAGAGAGAGGGAGGGAGGGGAGAGAGGGGGAGGGTAGGAGAGAATGAGTGGGAGGGAGAGAGAGAGCGAGGGAGACAGAGGGAGGGAGGGAGGAGAGAGGGTGGGAGAGTGGATGGAGTGAGAGAGGGAGGAATGGGTGCGAGATGGAGGTAGGTAGTGTGAGGGAGGGAGGGGGAGAGAGTGGGAGGGAGAGGATGGTTGCAAGATGGAGGGAGGGAGTGTGAGGGAGGGAGGGGAGATGGTGGGAGGGAGAGGGGGAGAGAGAGAGGGAGGGAGGGGAGTGAGAGAGGGAGGGGGAGAGAGGGAGGGAGGAGAGAGGGACGGGGAGAGAGAGGGAGGGAGGGGAGTGAGGGAGGGATGGGGGAGAGAGAGAGAGAGGGAGGGAGGGAGCGAGAGAGCGGGATGGAGGGCAGAGAGATAGAAAGAGAGGGGGAGAGCGAGAGGGTGGGAGACAGAGAGGTAGGTGGGGAGACAGAGGGAGGATGGGAGAGAATGAGTGGGAGGGAGAGAGAGAGGGAGGGCGAAGGGGAAGAGTGAAAGGGAGGTGGTTCATTCACACAGGTACAACTGCGACAAACAGACAAATGCTAATGGAAACAGCTCCTGCAGCTTTGTCGAAGCCTGGGTCTGTACATTGTCAATGGTAGGTTCATGGGAGACTCCCTAGGAAGACCTACCTATTGCTCACCTCTTGGCTTCAGCACCGTAGATTATATGATTACGGATCTGGACCCATCCTCTTTCAAAGCATTCACAGTCAAACCACAAACAACACTGTCAGACCACAGCCAAATTACCGCGTATCTTAAAAGGACAGAAACAACCAACACAGAAACACAGCCCAGTAAGCTGTACAACATTAAAAATCCACCAGTTGGGCAAAAAACAGCATGAAAAAATACCAGAAAGCAATTAGCAATCAATCAACTCAAGCTCTCTTGGACACCTTTCTGGATAACACATACACTTACAATAAAGAAGGCGTAAACCGGGTAGTGAATAACCTAAATAATATTTTTGATAATTTGGCATCAATGTCAAATTTGAAAGTTCGCAAGAATAAACCCAAAACAAAAAACACGAAAATGGTTTGATTCAGACTGCCATAACATGAGGAAAAACTCAGTAAAATATCAAACCAAAAACACAGACAACCAGAAAATGAGGAATTACGCCTTACTTATTGTCAGGCACTAACACAATACAAAAACACAATCAGAACCAAGAAGGAACAGTATATTAAGAATACACTCAGCTCCATTGAGGAATCTATTGATTCTAATTGTTTCTGGGACAACTGGAATACATTACACAAAAAGCAACACAACGAATTGCCCATTCAAAACGGAGACACATGGGAAAACCATTTGAAAAATTATACCAGAAATACACACTAAGCCCAGAGCAAGATCAAATATGTAAAAAACTGGAAAAGATCGAACTGGCCATTAAAAATAACCAAAACCCGTTAGACTCCCTAATAACTGAAAAAGAGGTATTTGAAAAAATCAAGGACCTGCGACCAAGAAAAGCTTGTGGTGCAGACGGCATCTTAAGCGAGATGATTAAACACACGGACGATAAAATGAAATTGGCTATCCTAAAACTCTTCAACTTGGTTCTGAGTGTCGGCTACTTCCCTGATATCTGGAACAAAGGACTTATAACGCCCATATACAAAAGTGGAGACAAAGTTGACCCAAATAACTTTCGAGGCATCTATGTAAACAGTAACCTGGGGAAGGTATTCTGTAGTATCATAAACAAAAGACTTATAAACATCATTGAGGAGCACAATGTCTTGAGTAAAAGCCAAATTGGATTCTTAACAAATTATAAAACATCGGATCATATCTTCAACCTACACAGCCTAATTGACAAACATGTTCACCAAAACAAAAGCAACATTTTTGCCTGCTTTATAGATTTCCAGAAGGCTTTCGATTCTATTTGGCACGACGGTCTATTCTTGAAACTTATTGAAAGTGGTGTAGGGGTAAAACATATGATGTAATTAAATCAATGTATACAAACAATAAATGTGCAGTTAAAATTGGAGACAAACAAACAAAATACTTCTCACAGGGGCGTGGTGTGACACAGGGCTCGCCCATCTCACCGACACTCTTTAATATTTACATAAATGAATTGGCAAAACTACTTGAACAATCTACAGCACCCGGCCTCACCCTATATGAATCCAAGGTTAAATTCCTCCTCTATGCAGATGACCTGATTCTGCTCTCACCAACTGAGGAGGGTCTACAGCAGAACCTGGATCTGCTAGAGTCGTTCTGTCAGACCTGGGCCCTGACAATAAACCCCCAAAAAATCAAAGTTCTTTTGTTCCAGCAAAGATCCAGACATCAAGGACCCAGAACAAATTTCACACTAGGAACAACTAAAATTGAACAAACCACAAACTACACATACTTAGGCTTAAAAATCAGTTCTACGGGAAATTTTCATCTGGCTGTGAATGAACTGAAAGAGAAAGCAAGAAGGGCTTTCTATGCCATTAAAAAATCAATCCAAATAGAAATCCCAATTGGCATTTGGCTCAAAATGTTTAAATCAGTAATTGAACCATTTGCACTCTATGGCAGTGAGGTGTGGGGACCGCTAACACAACAAGAATTTGCAAAATGGGACTGTGGTAAACCACTGTTATACCTGCCTGTGTGTGTGTTTGTATTCCACTGTGTACATGTCTGTACATGCCTCGGCTGACTCCTCCCACGAGTCCAGGTATAAAGGTGGCTGCTCCACAGTCCCTCTGTATTCTGGACTGGTTGACCACTCGAGGCACACCTTCATTCTCTTGTTAATAAAAGCCTGTTAGTTACTCGCTTAACCTCAGTCTTTTCAGTAATTGATAGCGCATCAATTTTATTAACAAGATTTTTTATAATGGAGAAGATCCTCACACCAGCATGCCTGGACTTAGACCATCGGGAGGCGGACGCATCCACCAAGTTTGCTCACTGGCTGAAGTGCTTTGAAAGATTCCTGATCGCCTCCGCTGCAACGGTCAAATCGGATGAGGACAAACTGGATGTCCTGACCTCCAAAGTGAACCACCGAGCATACTCGGTCATCCAGGACGCGACCTCGTACACGGCTGCTCTCAAGCTCCTCAAGGACCAGTACATGCGCCAGTGAATGAGGTGTACGCCAGGCACTTCCTGGGGAGTCGTAAACAACAACCTGGGGAATCGACCGAGGAATACCTTCAGGCACTGTCTGTGCTTGGCCGGGCCTGTGGTTGTAAGGATGTAAAGGCCGCCATGTACACAGAGGAACTTATCCGGGACGCTTTTGTGGCGGGCCACAGGTCCAATTACACCCGACAGCGACTGTTGGAGCAGAGTGACCTCGAACTCAACAAGGCCTCTGAACTCGCACTATCATTGGACACAGCCTACCGGGGCATGGATGCCTACTCCTCTGCACCGTGGACGCCGTGGGGAATGACAGCCTGGGACACGGTAGGACCGTCTCATAGCGCCGTGCCACCCCAGCCACATCCCAGCAACGGCCCAACTACCGCAGCAGTGTCCCAAGGCCAGAAATGCTACTTCTGTGGCCAGGCCAAACACCCCAGAGCGCGCTGCCCGGCGAAAAATGCGATCTGCTCGGGCTGCGGGAAGAAGGGACACTACGCCAGCGTCTGCAGGGCCAAAGCCACCCCAAACCCCAGCAGCGCCGCGTGTGGGCCGTGCGGGCCGCCATCTTGGGCCTCCCCAGCCATGTGCGAACCACCGGAATAGCAGCCATTTTGGATGCCTCCAGCCACATGGGGATCATGGACGCCGCCATCTTGGACGCCAGCCGGGATGCAGCAGGCCCCCAACACCGCCTCATCTGATACCCGCAGCGACACACCGACCCCTACGCTGGCCTCCGTTACGCTGGACCAAGCGAGACCGCACCAATTGGCCCGGTCCACAATGGACATTAAGGTAAATGGTCATGAAACAACCTGCCTTTTTGACTCTGGGAGCACAGAGAGCTTCATCCACCCCGACACGGCGCGGCGTTGCTCTCTCCCAGTCCTGCCTGTGCACCAGCGGATTTCTATGGCCTCCGAGTCCCAGTCGGCGGACATTGGCGGCTACTGCGTGGTGACACTCTTAGTAGACGGGGCTGTGTACGATAATTTTAAACTTCTGGTCCTACCCCACCTCTGCGCTGCCGTTCTACTGGGGTTAGATTTTCAGTGCCACCTTAAAAGTGTTATGATGGCGTACGGTGGACCCCTCCCCCCACTCACAGTCCGCAGCCAGCAGCTTCCAAATTGCCCGCCGCGCACCAGGTGCACCCTCTCCACACTCAGAGTCACCCCCCCCCCCACTGTTTGCTAACCTCACCCCCGACTGTAAGCCCATCGCCACAAAGGGCAGGCGATACAGTGCCGGGGACAGGGTTTTCATTAAAACCGAAGTGGAGCGGCTCCTGAAGGAGGGGATTATTGAGGGCAGCACCAGCCCCTGGCGAGCCCAGATTGCGGTCGTTAAGACCGGCGAGAAGCAGCGCCTGGTCATCGACTACAGCCAGACAATAAATCGCTACACCCTGCTGGACGCTTACCCACTCCCCCGCATAGCTGATATGGTCAACCAGATCACGCAGTACTGCGTCTTCTCGACCATTGACCTGAAATCAGCATACCACCAGCTCCCTATCTGACCTGAGGACCGCCAGTATACTGCCTTTGAGGCAAACGGCCGCCTCTACCACTTCCTTAGGGTTCCCTTTGGCATCACCAACGGGGTCTCCGTCTTCCAAAGATGTGGTAAACCACTGTTGTTCACTTCACTGTTGTTCACCTCACTGTTGTTCACTCTTGCCCATTGTTGTACCTGTCTGTGCATGCCTCAGCTGGCTCCGCCCCTGGCTCCACCCATATGCCCTGGTATAAAGGCGGCTGCTCTGCAGTCCCCCAGGCATTCAGGACCGGTCGACCACTAGAGGCATGCCTTCGTTCTTTAGCTAATAAAAGCCTGTTTGTTACTCACTTAACTTCCAGTCTTTCGCAGTAATTGCTAGCGCATCAATTTTATTAGCTAAATTTTTTTCCGATGGAGCAAATCCTCAAACCAGCACGCCTGGAACTAGACCCTCAAGAGGCGGATGCATCTACCAAGTTCGCACACTGGCTGCGATGCTTTGAACTTTTCCTAGAAGCCTCCGTTGATTCTGTTCAAAACGATGGCGACAAACTAAAAATTCAGACCTCCAAGGTGAACCACCAAGCTTATTCGCTCATCCAAGATGCGACTACCTATGAGGGTGCCCTCAACCTTCTTAAAGAACAGTACGCACGCCCGGTAAATGAAGTTTACGCCAGACACCTCCTGGGGTCCCGCAATCAGCAACCCGGGGAATCGATGGAGGTATACCTATGGGCGCTGAAGGTGCTCGGCCGGGCCTGCAAATGTAAAGAGGTGTCGGCCGCGGTGTACACGGAGGAACTTGTCCGGGACGCCTTCGTCGCGGGCCTCAGGTTCAACTACACCCGGCAGAGACTGTTAGAGCAGGGCGAACTCGACCTGAAGAAGGCCACGGCCCTCGCACTTTCGCTGGACGTGGCCCAATGGAATATGGACGCCTACTCACCTGACCGCACGGCCGCATCGTGGATGGCGCGAGCGCCGCCATCCTGGGACACATTAGGACCGCCACCCGGCACCGCGCCACCCCCGCCACGTCCCGCCAACGACCCAACTTCTGCAGCGATGTCCCGGGGCCCGAAGTGTTACTTCTGTGGCCAAGCCAAACAGCCCAGAGCGCGCTACCCGGCGAAAAATGCTACCTGCTCTGGTTGTGGGAAGAAATGGCACTACACCAGCGTCTGCAAGGCTAAACCTACCCCAAAATCCAGCAGTGCCGCGTGTGGGCCGAGTGGGCCGCCATCTTGGATGCCGCCATCTTGGACGCCTCCAGCCACGTGTGGATCATGGGCGCCGCCATCTTGGACGCCCTCGACCATGTGTGATCTGTTCCGGCCGCCATTTTTGCAACGGGCCCCCGACTCACCCACCGCCTCACCTGATGACTACAGCGACACGCCTGACCCTACGCTGGCCTCCGTTACACTGGACCAGTCTAGACCTCACCAACTAGCCAGGTCCATGATGGACATAAAGGTAAACGGCCGCGCCACGACCTGTCTTTTCGACTGCGGGAGCACAGAGAGCTTTATCCACCCCGACACGGTGCGGCGTTACTCTCTCCCGATCCTGCCAGCACGCCACCGGGTCTCTATGGCCTCCAAGTCCCATTCAGCGGACGTCGGCGGCTACTGCATGGTGACCCTTTCGGTGAGGGGCACAGAGTACAGAAACTTTAAACTGCTTGTCCTACCCGATCTCTGCACTGCCGTTCTACTGGGGTTGGATTTTCAGTGCCACCTTAGGAGTGTCACGATGGCGTACGGTGGACCCCTTCCCCCACTCACAGTCTGCAACCAGCAGTTTTCAAATTGCCCGCCGCGCACCTTTTGCAGCCTCTCCACGCTTAAAGTCACCCCCCCCCCATTGTTCGCCAAACTCGCCCCAGACTGTAAGCCAATCACCACCAAAAGCAGGCGATACAGCGCTGGTGACAGAGTTTTTATTAAATCTGAGGTGGAGCGGCTCCTGAAGGAGGGGATTATCGAAGCTAGCACCAGCCCCGGGCGAGCCCAGGTTGTAGTCGTCAAGACCGGCGAGAAGCAGCGCCTGGTCATTGACTACAGCCAAACAATAAATCGATATACCCAACTGGACGCATACCCCCTCCCCCGCATATCTGATATGGTCAATCAGATCACGCAATACCGCGTATTCTCCACTATTGACCTTAAGTCAGCATATCACCAACTCCCTATCCGCTATGAGGACCGCCAGTATACTACCTTCGAGGCAAACGGCCACCTCTACCACTTCCTTCGGGTCCCCTTCGGCGTCACCAACGGGGTCTCCGTTTTCCAAAGGGAGATGGACCGGATGGTCGACCAAAATGCGTTGCAGGCCACTTTTCCCTAGCTGGACAATGTGACCATCTGCGGCCATGACCTGCAGGACCATGACGCCAACCTCGACAAATTCCTCCGCACTGCCCAACTCCTAAACCTTACGTATAACAAGGAGAAGTGCATATTCCGCACGAACCGCCTTGCTATCCTTGGCTGTGTTGTGGAACACGGAGTCATCGGCCCCGACCCCGACCGCATGCGTCCTCTTATGGACCTTCCCCTGCCCCACTGCCTCAAGGCCCTGAAGAGATGCCTGGGGTTTTACTCCTACTACGCCCAGTGGGTCCCCTACTATGCGGACAAGGCCCGTCCGCTGATCAAGTCCACCTCTTTTCCCTTGACGGCAGAGGCCTGCTTAGCCTTCCACCGTATCAAGGAAGACATTGCCAAAGCCACCATGCACGCAGTGGATGAATCCATCCCCTTCCAGGTGGAAAGCAACGCGTCCGACTTTGCCCTGGCCGCTACCCTTAATCAGGCGGGGAGACCCGTGGCCTTCTTTTCACAAACCCTCCAGGGCCCGGAGACCAGACACTCCGCTGTTGAGAAGGAGGCCCAGGCTATTGTGGAGGCTGTGCGTCATTGGAGGCACTACCTGGCCGGAAAACGATTTACCCTGCTCACTGACCAGCGTTCAGTTGCTTTTATGTTTAACAACAAGCAGAGGGGCAAAATCAAAAACGACAAGATCTTGAGGTGGAGAATTGAACTTTCCACCCACAACTACGAGATCTTGTACCGGCCCGGGAAGCTCAATGAACCCCCGGATACTCTATCGCGTGGCACCTGCGCCAGCGCGCAGATCGATAGACTGCGGGCCCTCCACAATGACCTCTGCCACCCGGGGGTCACCAGGTTCTTCCACTTCATCAAGGCCCGCAACCTGCCTTACTCCATTGAGGAGGTCAGGACCATGACCAGGAACTGCCAAGTCTGCGCTGAGTGCAAACTGCACATTTATAGACCAGACAGGGCTCACCTGATAAAAGGCACTCGCCCCTTCGAGCGCCTGAGCGTTGATTTTAAAGGGCCTCTCCCCTCCTCCGACCGCAATGTGTACTTCTTCAACATTATTGAAGAGTACTCCCGTTTCCCGTTCGCCATCCGCTGCCAGGACATGACCAGTGCCACGGTCATTAAATGTCTGAAAGACCTCTTCACCCTGTTCGGTTTCCCCAGCTATATGCATAGCGACCGGGGCTCATCGTTTATGAGCGACGAACTCCATCAGTACCTGCTCACTAGGGGTATTGCCACAAGCAGGACCACCAGTTACAACCCCCGGGGGAACGGACAGGTGGAAAGAGAGAATGCGACAGTTTGGAAGGCCGCCCTGCTAGCCTTAAAATCTAGGGGCCTTCCGACCTCCCGCTGGCAGGATGTGCTCCCCGATGCACTACACTCTATTCGGTCACTGCTCTGCACTGCCACTAATGCCACCCCTCATGAGAAAATGTTTGTCTTCCCAAGGAAGTTCACATCGGGGACATCGCTACCGCCATGGCTGACGTCCCCAGGGCTGGTCCTACTGAGAAGACACGTGAGGACCCATAAAATGGACCCCCTGGTCGAGAGGGTCGACCTCCTCCACGCCAACCCCCAGTATGCTTACATTGCGTACCCGGACGGGCGGGAGGACACAGTCTCCATACGAGACCTCGCACCCTCGGGGGCCCCAGTAACCCACTCCCCACTACCACCCGCCCCCACGATCCAATATCCAACCCCAGCAGATGGCATGCCTGGGCCCCGCGACCCGCTCGACACCCACGAGGACTATACACCAGTGCCCCAGCCTACGCGGGACTCGACGCCGGAAGCTTCACTACCCCTGCCGTCGCCACGTCGATCACAGCGGCAGACAAGAGCTCTGGAGAGACTCCAATACACAAACTTTTAATACACTTCACCCCGCCGGACTCATTTTTAAACAAGGGGTGAATGTGGTAAACCACTGTTCTACCTGCCTGTGTGTGTGCTTGTATTCCACTGTGTACATGCCTGTACATGCCTCGGTTGACTCCTCCCAAGAGTCCAGGTATAAAGGTGACTGCTCCACAGTCCCTCTGTATTCTGGACTGGTCGACCACTCGAGGCACACCTTCATTCTCTTGTTAATAAAAGCCTATTAGTTACTCGCTTAACCTCATTCTTTTGAGTAATTGATAGCGCATCAGGGACAAACACCCAATTGAGATCCTACATGCAGAATTCTGTAAAAGTATCCTCCGGACTAAGAGGAAAACTGCAAACAATGCATGCAGGGCAGGACTAGGCCAATATCCACTATTAATTACTATCCAAAAATGAGCCACCAAATTTTGGAAACACCTAAAAATGAGCAACCCCCACTGCTATCATTACGAAGCCCTGAAATGCCAAGAGAGGATCATAAAGAAGAGTCCCCTCAGTCAACTAGTCCTGGGACTCAGTGAAGTAACTATTAACACTACTAATAATTAGCAGCCCCAGGACAGTGATATCGTAGCACAGAGAATTCGACCCAACACAATTGTCACTAAACAAAAGGAAAAATATCTGACATATTGGACAGACACAACAAAAACCCAAAACAAACTCGATTGCTACTTGGCCCTAAACAAACAATACAACATGGCTAAATACCTGACCACGGTAAAAGACAGCAAATTGAGAAAAACCTTGAATATGTACAGAATTAGTGAGCATAGCCTGGCTATTGAAAAAGGCAGACACAGACAGAACTGGCTGCCAAGAGAGGACAGGATATGCTCTCACTGCAGTCAGGGAGTGGTGGAGACAGAGATGCACTTCCTCACAGCTTGTGGAAAATATCAGGGCATAAGGGGGAATTTCTACCCAAAATTCATAAAAATATTTCCTGAATTCAAAAATTTGAATGACGACCAAAAACTCCCATACCTATTAAGGGAACAGAGAAATTGCGTAACTTTAGTGACAAATTACGTTACAGCTTGCCATAAGCAGAGGGACAACCATTAAATCTAAGAAAAGAGTATATACATATTATATGAGTGTACATTTATACACACATGGATATATCTGTTTATACACTGTATGGATCGATCTGCGTTTATGTGTTCAACCATAAATGTTTTCTTCGGTGCTTTGGCAACATAAGATGTACCTTGTCATGCCAATAAAACAATTTGAATTGAATTGAATTGAATTGAGAGAGGAAGGGAGTGGAGAGAGAGGGGGGAGAGGGGAGAGAGAGAAAGAGAGGGAGGGATGCATGCAGGGCAGAACTAGGCCAATATCCATTAATAATCACTATCCAAAAAAGTGCCACCAAATTTTGGAAACACCTAGAAATGAGCAACCCCCAATGCTATCATTACGAAGCCCTGAAATGCCAAGAGAGGACCATAAAGAAGACTACCCTCAGTCAACTAGGCCTGGGACTCAGTGAAGTAACTACTAACACTACTAACAATAACCAGCCCCAGGACAGTGACAGCGTAACACAAAGAATTTGACCCAACACAATCGTCGCTAAGCAAAAGGAAAAATATCTGTCATATTGGGCAGAAACAACAAAAACACAAAACAAACTCAATTGCTACTTGGCCCTAAACAGACAATACAACATAGCTGATTACCTGACCATGGTAAAGGATAGCAAACTGAGAAAAACCTTGACAATGTACAGACTTAGTGAACATAGCCTGGCGATCGAAAAAGGTAGACACAGGCAGACCCGGCTACCAAGTGAGGACAGGATATGCTCTCACTGCAGTCAGGGAGTGGTGGAGACAGAGATGCACTTCCTCACAGCTTGTAGAAAATATCAGGGCTTTAGGGAGAATTTCTACCCAAAATTCACAAAAATATGCATGGAATTCAGAAATTTGAATGACGACCAAAAACTCCCATACCTACTAGGGGAAGAGAGAAATTGTGTAACACTAGCGGCACACTATGTTACAGCTTGCTATAAACAGAGGGACAACCACTAAATATAAGAAAAGAGTATATATAAATTATATGAAAGTATATTTATACACTCAGGAATATATCTGTTTACACACTGCATGGATATATCTGTAATTTTTGTACAAACATGAATGTTTTTCGATGCTTTGGCAACATAAGATGTAACTTGTCATGCCAATAAAGCGATTTGAATTGAATTGAATTGAATTGATTAGAGAGAGAGGGGAGGGAGGAGAGAGGGAGGGAGGGAGGAGGGGAAGAGAGAGAGAGAGGTGGGGAGAGAGAGAGGGAGGGAGGGGAGAGAGAGAGAGGGAGGGAGGTGAGAGAGGGAGGGAGGTGAGAGGGAGGGAGGGAGGAGAGAGGGAGGGAGAAGGGGAAAAGGTGAGAGGGAGGTGGTTCATTCACACTGGTACAACTGCGACCAACAGACAAATGCTAATGGAAAACAACTCCTGCAGCTCTGTCGAAGCCTGGGTCTGTACATTGTCAATGGTAGGTTCATGGGAGACTCCCTAGGAAGCGGGAGTGAGAGAGGGAGGAATGGATGTGAGATGGAGGGAGGGAGTGTGAGGGAGCGAGAGGGGAGAGAGTGGGAGGGAGAGGATGGGTGCCAGAAGGAGGGAGGGAGTGCGAGGGAGGGAGGGGGAGAGAGTGGGAGAGAGAGGGGGAGAGAGGGAGGGGAGAGAGAGTGGGAGGGGGAGAGAGAGGGAGGGGGAGAGAGAGAGGGAGGGAGGGAGCGAGAGAGAGGGATGGAGTGTGAGAGAGGGAGGGAGGGGGGAGAGCAAGAGGGAGGGAGGGGAGGGAAAAGGAGGGAGGGACGGGAGAGAGGGAGGGGGAGAGAGGCAGGGAGGGAGGGGGGTAGAGAGAGAGGGGGGGAGGGGAAGAGAGAGAGGGAGGGAGGGGGAAGAGAGAGGGAGGGAGAGAGAGGGAGGAACAGGGAGAGAGGGAGTGAGGGGGAGAGAGGGAGGGGGAGAGAGGGAGGGAGGGCAGGGAGAGAGTGAGGGAGGGAGGGTGAGAGAGAGAGGGAGGGAGTTGGGAGAGAGAGTGAAGGAGGGAGGGGAGAGAGGGATGGAGTGGAGAGACAGAGGGAGGGAGTGAGAGAGAGAGAGGGAGGGAGGGGGGAGAAAGATAACAAGGGAGAGGGGAGAAAGAGAGGGAGGGGGAGAGAGAGGGAGAGAGGGAGGGGGTGTGAGAGGGAGGGAGGGGGAAGAGAGAGAGGGAGGGTGGTGGAAGAGATTGAGGGAGGGAGGGGGAGGGTGGGAGGGAGGGGGAGAGCAGGTGTAAGGGGCAGAGAGGAAGGGGATGGAGATAGAGGGACGGAGGTGGTAGAGAGAGAGGGAGGGTGATAGATGGAGGAAGGGGGAGAGAGGGAGGGAGGGAGGGGGAGAGAGGGAGGGAGGGAGGGGGAGAGAGAGGCAGGGAAGTTGAGAGAGGGAGGGAGAGGGAGAGAGAGAGGGAGGGGGAGAGAGAGGGGTGGGGGAGGGAGAGAGGGAAGGGTAGAGAGAGAGGGGAGAGAGAGGGAGGGAAGAGAGAGAGAGGGAGGGAGGGGGAGAGAGAGGGGGGCGTAAGAGAGTGAGGGAGGGGGGAAAGAGAGAGGGGGCGAGAGAGGGAGTGAGGGGGAGATAGAGAGAGGGAGGGATGGGGAGAGGTAGTGGGATGGAGGGGGAGAGAGAGGGTGAGGAATGGGAAGAGAGAGGGAGGGAGGGGGAAGAGAGAGAGGAAGGGAGTGGTGAGTGAGAGAGGGAGGGGAGAGAGAGAGGGATGGAGGTAGGGGGAGAGAGAGGGAGGGAGGGGTGAGAGAGGGAGGGTGGGAGAGGATGAGTGGGAGGGAGAGAGAGAGGGAGGGAGGGGGAGAGAGGGAGGGAGGGAGGGGGAGAGAGAGGCAGGGAAGGTGAGAGAGGGAGTGAGAGGGAGAGAGAGAGGGAGGGGGAGAGAGAGGGGTGGGGGAGGGAGAGAGGGAAGGGTAGAGAGAGAGGGGAGAGAGAGGGAGGGAAGAGAGAGCGAGGGAGGGAGGGGTGAGAGAGAGAGGGAGGGTAGAGATGGAGGGGAGAGAGAGGGAGGGAAGAGAGAGAGAGAGGGAGGGAGGGGGAGAGAGAGGGAGAGGGAGAGAAAGAGCGAGGGACAGGAGAAAGAGGGAGGGGAGAGAGAGAGAGGGAGGGGTGAGAGAGAGAGAGGGAGGGAGGGGGGAGAGGGAGTGGGAGGGAGGGGGAGAGAGAGAGGGATAGAGGCGGAGAGAGAGGAAGGGCGGGGGGAGAGAGAGGGAGGGAGGAGAGAGTAAGGGAGGGGGAGAGAGAGCGGGAGGTAGGGGGAAGAAAGAGAGGGAGGGAGGGGGGAGTGTGGGAGGGAGTGGAGAGAGAGAGGGAGGGAGGTAGTGTGAGTGAGAGGGAGGGAGGGGAGAGAGAGAGGGAGGGAGGGCAGATATAGCGGAAGGGAGCAGACAGTAAGGGAGGGGGAGAGAGAGTGGGGGGGGGAAGAGAGAGGGAGGGAGGGGCAAGAGTGGGAGGGGTGTTGGAGAGAGAGGGGGAGGGAGGGCGAGAGAGAGGGAGGGGTGAGAGAGAGAGGGAGGGGAAGTGAAAGGGAGGGAGAAGGGGAGAGAGAGAGAGAGAGGGAGGTGGGGAGAGAAAGGGAGGTGTGGAGAGAGGGAGGGAGGGAGAGAGAGATAGCAAGGGAGAGGGACGGACGGAGAGTGAGGGAGGGAGGAGGGAAGAGAGAGGGAGGTGGAAGGCGAAGAGAGAGAGGGAGGTGGGGAGAGAGACAGGGAGGAAGGGGAGAGAGGAAGGAGGGAGGGCAGAGGGAGAGGGATGGAGGGGAGTGAGGGAGGGAGGGAGGGGAGAGAGAGAGTGAGGGAGGAGAGAGAGAGGGAGGGAGGGAGGACAGAGGGAGGGAGAAAGGGAGGGATGGGGGAGAGGGGGGACGGGGTGAGAGACGGAGGGAGGGAGGAGGGGGGAGAGAGGGAGGGAGAGGGGAGAGAGAGAGGGAGGGAGGGCAGAGAGAGAGAAAGAGAGGGGGAGAGAGAGAGGGTGGGAGAGAGAGAGAGAGGTAGGTGGGGTGAGAGAGAGGGAGGGGTAGAGAGGGGTGGAGAGAGAGGGAGGGAAGAGAGAGAAAGGGAGGGAGGGGGAGAGAGAGGGAGGGAGGAGAGAATAAGGGAGGGGGAGAGAGAGTAGGAGGTAGGGGGAAGAGAGAGAGGGAGGGAGGGGGAAGAGAGAGAGGGAGGGAGGGGGAAGTGAGGGAGGGAGTGGAGAGAGAGAGGGAGGGAGGGAAGATATAGAGGGAGGGAGGAGAGAGTAAGGAAGGGGAGAGAGAGTGGGAGGGGGGGAAGAGAGATGGAGGAAGGGGAAAGATTGGGAGGGATGGTGGAGAGAGAGAGGGAGGGAGGGCGAGAGAGAGGGAGCGGGCAGAGAGAGAGGGAGGGGGAAGTGAAAGGGAGGGAGGAGGGGATAGCGAGAGAGAGAGGGAGGTGGGGAGAGAGAAGGACGTGTGGAGAGAGGGAGGGAGGGAGAGAGATATAGGGAGGGAGGGGGACGAACGGAGAGAGAGCAAGGGAGGAGGGAAGATTGATGGAGGGGAAAGGGGAAGATAGAGAGGGAGGTGGGGAGAGAGACAGGGAGGGAGGGGAGAGAGGGAGGGAGGGAGGGGAGAGAGAGAGGGAGGAAGGAGAGAGAGAGAGGAAGGGAGGACAAAGGGAGGGAGAAAGGTAGGGATGGTGGAGAGGGGGATGGGGTGAGGGACGGAGGGAGGGAGGATGGGAGAGAGAGGGAGGGAGAGGAGGAGAGAGACAGGGAGAGTGGAGGGAGTGAGAGAGGGAGGAATGGGTGTGAGACGGAGGGAGGGAGTGCGAGGGAGGGAGGGGGAGAGAGTGGGAGGGAGTAGATGGGTGCGAGACAGAGGGAGGGAGTGCGAGGGAGGGTGGGGGAGCGAGTGGGAGGGAGAGTGGGAGAGAGAGAGGGAGGGAGGGGAGAGAGAGAGAGGCAGAGGAGAGAGAGAGGGAGGGGGAGAATGATGGGTGGGAGGGAGAGAGGGAGGGGTATAGAGGGAGGGGAGAGAGAGGGAGGGAAGAGAGCGAGAGGGAGGAAGGGGGAGAGAGAGAGGGAGGGGGAGAGAGAGCGGGAGGGGGAAAGAGGGAGGGGGCGAGAGAGGGAGGGAGGGGGGAGAGAGAGAGAGGGAGGGAGGGGGAGAGGGAGTGGGAGGGAGGGTGAGAGACAGAGGGAGAGAGGGGGTGAGAGAGGGAGGGAGGGAGGAGATAGAGGGGGGAGGAGAGTGTATGGGAGGGGGTAGAGAGTGCGGCAGGGAGGGGAAGAGAGAGAAGGGGGGAGGGGGAAGAGAGAGAGGGAGGGAGGGGTGAGTGAGGGAGGGAGGGGAGAGAGAGAGGGATGGAGGTAGGGGAGAGAGAGTGAGGGAGGGGAGAGAGTGGGATGGTGGGAGAGAATGAGTGGGAGGGAGAGATGGAGCAAGGGAGAGAGAGGGAGGGAGGAGAGAGGGAGGGAGAGTGGAGGGAGTGAGAGAGGAAGGAATGGGTGTGAGATGGAGGGTAGGGAGTATGAGGAAGGCAGGGGGAGAGATTGGGAGGGAGAGGACCGGTGCGAGATTAAGGGAGGGGGTGTGAGGGAGGGAGGGGGAGAGAGTGGGAGGGGGAGGGGGAGAGAGAGAGGGAGGGAGGGGAGTGAGAGAGGGAGGGTGAGAGAGGGAGGGAGGAGAGAGGGAGGGAGAGAGAGAGGGAGGGAGGGTAGAGAGAGAGAGGGAGGGAGGGGGGAGAGAGAGAGAGGGGGAGGGAGAGAGCAAGAGAGCGGGATGGAGGGCAGAGAGATAGAAAGAGAGGGGGAGAGAGAGGGGGTGGGAGAGAGAGAGTGAGGTGGAGGGAGAGAGGGAGGGTGGGAAAGAATGATTGGGAGGGAGAGAGGGAGGGAGGGAGAAGGGGCAGAGTGAGAGGGAGGTGGGGAGAGAGAGAGGGAGGGAGTGGAGAGAGAGGGGGAGAGGGGAGAGAGAGAATGTTTTCATTTGCACACTCTATATCCCCCCGACAGAATCCCCGTACTTCAAAGAGGACACCTTCTCCAACATAGAGAGGGAGATTATCCAATTCCAGGCCCAGGGAAATGTATTTATCTGTGGTGACCTCAACTCAAGAACTGGTGAAGAACCAGACTTCACCAATAATTAGGGGAATAATTACATATTTGGGAATAACCACTTTGATCTCCCTTCCCATCCACACAGACATAACTGCGACAAACAGACAAATGTTAACGGAAAACAGCTCCTGCAGCTATGTCGAAGCCTGGGTCTGTACATTGTCAATGGTAGGTTCATGGGAGACTACCTAGGAAGATCCACCTATTGCTCACCTCTTGGCTTCAGCACCGTAGACTATATGATTACGGATCTGGACCCATCCACAGCATTCACAGTCAAACCACAAACAACACTGTCAGATCACAGTCAAATTACTGCATATCTTAAAAGGACAGAAACAACCAACACAGAAACACAACCCAGTAAGCTGTACAACATTAAAAAATCCTACAGATGGGCCAAAAACAGCACGGAAAAATACCAGAAAGCAATTAGCAATCAATCAACTCAAGCTGTCTTGGACACCTTTCTGGAAAATACATACACACACAATAAAGAAGGCTTAAACCGGGCAGTGAATAACCTAAACAATATTTTTGATAATTTGCCATCAATGTCAAACTTGAAAGCTCGCAAGAATAAGCCCAAAACAAATAACTACGAAAAATGGTTTGACTCCGATTGCCAGAACATGAGGAAAAAACTCAGAAAAATATCAAACCAAAAACACAGACAACCAGAAAACGAGGAATTACGCCTTGCTTATTGTCAGGCACTAACACAATACAAAAACACACTCAGAACCAAGAAAGAGCAGTATATTAAGAATACACTCAGCTCCATTGAGGAATCCATTGATTCCAATTGTTTCTGGGACAACTGGAATACATTACACAAAAAACAACACGACGAATTGGCCATTCTAAACGGAGACACATGGGAAAACCATTTTGAAAAATTATACCAGAAATACACACTAAGCCCAGAGCAATACCAAATATGCAAAAAACTGGAAAAGCTCGAATTTGCCATAAAAGATAACCAAAATCCGCTAGACCCCATAATATCTGAAAAAGAGCTACTTGAAAAACTCAAGGACCTGCGACCAGGAAAAGCTTGCGGTGCAGACGGCATCCTAAGCGAGATGATTAAACACACGGACGATAAAATGAAATTGGCTATCCTGAAACTCTTCAACTTGGTTCTGAGTGTCGGTTACTTCCCTGATATCTGGAACAAAGGACTCATAACGCCCAAATACAAAAGTGGAGACAAAGTTGACCCAAATAACTATCGAGGCATCTGTGTAAACAGTAACCTGGGGAAGGTTTTCTGTAGTATCATAAACAAAAGACTTATAAACTTCCTTGAAGAGCACAATGTCTTGAGTCAAAGCCAAATTGGGTCCCTACCAAACTATAGAACATCAGATCATATCTTCACCCTGTAGACCCTAATTGACAAACATGTTCATCAAAACAAAAGCAAAATTTTTGCCTGCTTTATAGATGTCCAGAAGGCTTTCGAATCCATCTCGCATGACAGTCTATTCTTGAAACTGATTGAAAGTGGTGTAGGGGGAAAAACATATGATGTAATTAAATCAATGTATACAAACAATAAATGTGCAGTTAAAATTGGAGACAAACAAACAAAATACTTCCCACAGGGTCGTGGGGTGATGCAGGGCTCGCCCATCTCACCGACACTCTTTAATATTTACATAAATGAATTGGCAAAACTACTTGAACAATCTACAGCACCCGGCCTCACCCAATATGAATCCAAGGTTAAATTCCTCCTCTATGCAGATGACCTGGTTCTGCTGTCACCAACTAAGGAGGGTCTACAGCAGAACCTGGATCTGCTAGAGTCATTCTGTCAGACTTGGGCCCTGACAATAAACCCCCAAAAAACCAAAGTCCTTGTGTTCCAGCAAAGATCCAGACATCAGGGACCCAGAATAATTTTCACACTAGGAACAACTAAAATTGAACAAACCACTAACAACACATACTTGGGCTTAAAAATCAGTTCTACGGGAAATTTTCACCTGGCTGTGACTGAACTGAAAGAGGAAACAAGAAGGGCTTTCTATGCCATTAAAAAATCAATCCAAATAGAAATTCCAATTAGCACTCTGTGGCAGTGAGGTGTGGGGACCGCTAACACAACAAGAATTCGCAAAATGGGACAAACACCCCATTGAGATCCTACATGCAGAATTCTGTAAAAGGATCCTCCGGACACAAAGGAAAACCGTAAACAATGCATGCAGGGCAGAACTAGGCCAAATCCATTAATAATTACTATCCAAAAAAGAGCGACCAAATTTTGGAAACACCTAAAAATGAGCAACCTCCACTGCTATCATTGCGAAGCCCTGAAATGCCAAGAGAGGACCATAAAGAAGAATACCCTCAGTCAACTAGTCCTGGGACTCAGTGAAGTAACTACTAACACTACTAACAATAACCAGCCCCAGGACAGTGACATCGTAGCACAGAGAACTCGACCCAACACAATTGTCACTAAGCAAAAGGAAAAATATCTGTCATATTGGGCAGAAACAACAAAAACCCAAAACAAACTCAATTGCTACTTGGCCCTAAACAGGCAATACAACATGGCTGAATACCTGAACATGGTAAAGGATAGCAAACTGAGAAAAACCTTGACCATGTACAGACTTAGTAAACATAGCCTGGCCATCGAAAAAGGCAGACACAGGCAGACCCGGCTGCCAAGAGTGGACAGGATATGCTCTCACTGCAGTCAGGGAGTGGTGGAGACAGAGATGCACTTCCTCACAGCTTGTTGAAAATATCAGCACATCAGGGAGAATTTCTACCCAAAATTCACGAAAATATGCCCTGAATTCAGAAATTTGAATGACGACCAAAAACTCCCATACCTACTAGGGGAAGAGAGAAATTGTGTAACCTTAGCGGCACACTATGTTACAGCTTGCCATAAACAGAGGGACAACCATTAAATCTGAAAAAAGAGTATATACAAATTATATGAATGTATATTTATACACTCAGGGATATATCTGTTTATACACTGTATGGATAGATCTGCATTTATATGTTCAACCATAAATGTTTTTCAATGCTTTGGCAACATAAGATGTACCTTGTCATGCCAATAAAGTGATTTGAATTGAATTGAATTGAATTGAATTGAATGAGAGGGAGGGAGGAGAGAGAGGTGGAGGGAGGAGAGAGAGAGGAAGGGAGGAGGGGAAGAGAGAGAGGGAGGTGGGGAGAGAGAGAGGGAGGGAGTGGAGGGAGAGAGGGAGGGAGGGGAGAGAGAGAGAGAGAGGGAGGGAGGTGAGAGAGGGAGGGAGGCGAGAGGGAGGGAGGGAGGCGAGAGGGAGGGAGGGAGGAGAGAGGGAGGGAGAGTGGAGGGAGTGAGAGAGGGAGGAATGGGTGCGAGACGGAGGGAGGGAGTGTGAGGGAGGGAGGGGGGAGAGAGCTGGAGGGAGAGGATGGGTGCCAGATGGAGGGAGGGAGTGCAAGAGAGGGAGGGGGAGAGAGTGGGAGGGAGAGGGGGAGAGAGAGAGGGAGTGAGGGGAGAGAGAGGGAGGGGGAGAAAGAGGGAGGGAGGGGAGAGAGAGAGGGAGGGAGGGAGTGAGAGAGAGGGATGGAGTGTGAGAGAGGGAGGGAGGGGGTGAGCAAGAGGGAGGGAGGGGAGAGAACGAGAGGGAGGGTCGGGAGAGAGGGAGGGTGGAGAGAGACAGGGAGGGAGGGGGTAGAGAGAGAGGGAGGGAGGGGAAGAGAGAGAGGGAGAGTGCGTGAAGAGAGATGGAGGGAGAGAGATGGAGGAACGGGGAGAGAGGGAGTGAGGGGGAGAGAGAGGGAGGTAGGTGGAGAGAGGGAGGGAGGGAGTTGGGAGAGAGAGTGAGGGAGGGAGGGGGAGAGAGGGATGGAGTGTGGAGAGACAGAGGGAGAGAGGGGGGAGAAAGATAACAAGGGAGAGGGGAGAAAGAGAGAGAGGTGGAGAGAGAGGGAGAGAGGGAGGGGGACTGAGAGAGGGAGGGAGGGGGAAGAGAGAGAGGGAGGGTGGTGGAAAAGAATGAGGGACAGATGGGGAAGAGGAAGGGAGGGAGGGGGAGTGTGGGACGGAGGGGGAGAGCAGGTGTAAGAGTCAGAGAGGAAGGGGATGGAGATAGAGGGACGGAGGTCGAGAGAGGGAGGTAGGGGAGAGAGGGAAGGAGAGGGAGAGAGAGAGGGAGGGGCAGAGAGAGGGGTGGGGGAGGGAGAGAGGGAGGGGTAGAGAGAGGGGAGAGAGAGGGAGGGAAGAGAGAGAGTGAGGGAGGGGGAGAGAGAGGGGGGAGTGAGAGAGCGAGGGAGGGGGAAAGAGAGAGGGGGTGAGAGAGGGAGGGAGGGGGAGAGAGAGAGTGGGAGGAAGGGGGGAGACGTAGTGGGAGGGAGGGGGAGAGAGAGAGCGAGGGAGGTGGAGATAGAGGGAGGGAGGGAGGAGATAGAGGGAGGGGGATGAAGTATGGGAGGGGGTAGAGAGAGCGGGAGGGTGGGGGGAAGAGAGAGAAGGAGGGAGGGTGAAGAGAGAGAGGTAGGGGGAGAGTGTGGGAGGAAGGGGAGAGAGAGAGGGAGGGAAGGGGAGAGATAGAGGTAGGGGGAGAGAGAGGGAGGGAGGGGAGAGAGATGGAGGGAGGAGGAGGGAGAAGCAGGGAGGGGAGAGATAGAGAGAGGGAGGGGAGAGAGAGAGAGAGGGCGGGGAGAGAGAGTGGGAGGGAGGCGAAATGCTGCAAGGGGGAAGAGAGGGAGGGAGAGGGGAAGTGACAGGCAGGGATGGGAGAGAGAGAGAGGGATGGAGGGGGAGAGAGGGGGGAGAGAGTGGGAGTGCGGGGGAGAGAGAGAGGGACGGGGGGAGATTGTGGGAGGGGGTAGAGAGGGAGTGAGGGGGCAAAGAGGGAGGGGGAGAGAGAGACGGACGGTGGGTGTGTTGATGAGAGAGGTGGGAGGGGGAGTGTGAGGAGGGAGTGGGGGGGAGTGTGAGGAGAGGGGGAGTGTGAGGGTGGGTGGGGGTGTGAGGGGGTGAGTGTGTGGGTGGGTGGGGTGTGGGGGGTGTGTGGGGGTGTGAGGGGGTGTGTGTGGGAGGGTGTGTGTGAGGTGGGGTGGTGGGGTGTGTGGGGGGGGGTGGATAGTGTGTGTGTGTGGTGGGGTGTGTGTGGGGTGGGTGGGGTGTGGGTGTGTGTGGGTGGGTGGGTTGTGTGGGGGGGGTGGGGTTGTGTGTGGGTGGGTGGGGTGTGGGTGTGGTGGGTGTGTGGGTGGGTTGGGGATTGTGGTGGGGGTGGGGTTGGGTGTGGTGGGGTGTGTGGGGGTGGGGTGTGGTGTGGGTGGGGTGTGGTTGTGGTGGGTGGTTGGTGGGTGGGTGTGGGTGGGTGGTGGTGTGTGGTGGGGTGGTTGTGGGGTGGGAGGGGTGTTGTGTGGGTAGGGGTGTGGGGGTGGTGGGGGTGTGGGTGGTGGGGTGTTTGGTGTGGGTGGGGGTGGTGTAGGTTGGTGGGGGTTGTGTGGTGGGTGTGTTGGTGGGTTGTGGTTGGATGGTGGGGTGTGTTTGTGGGGTGGGGGTTGTGTGGGTGTGGTGTGTGATGGTGGGGTGTTGGTGGTGTGGGGTTGTGGGTGGTGGGTGTGGGTTGGGTGGTGTGTGTGTGGGGGTTGGGGTGGTGTGGGGTGGTGGTGTTGGGGGTTGGTGTGTTGGTGGTTGGTGGGGTTTGTGGGTGGGGGGTTGTGTGGTGGGTGGGTTTGGGGGGTGGTGGGGGGTGTGTGTGGGTTGGGTGGGGTGTGGGTTGGGGTGTGGGTTGTGTTGGGTTGGTTTGGGTGGGTGTTGGGGTGTGTTGGTTGTGTGGGTGGTGGTTGTGGGGTTGGGTGTATGGGGGATTGAGAGAGATTATTATTTATGTGGTGTTTTGTTGTGTGAGATTTGGAGAAAAAGAAAGAAAGAGAGAATATAAGAAGGAGAGAGAAAATAAGAAAGAGAGAGAGAGAGAAAGAGGAGAAGAAAGGGATAGGAAGAGAGAAGAGAGAGGAGAGAGAGAAGAGAAGAGAGAGATA